>NC_135222.1:12959872-13197372 GCF_052324685.1 Brachyhypopomus gauderio
TAAGGGCCTTCCTCAGAGGCACCTCAGTCATGGCCTCAGGTCTGGGAATCGAACCCACGACCCTCCAGTCACAAGACCAGTTCCCTAACCTCCAGGCCATGACTGCCCTATAGAGCAAATAGATGATGTGGAAGCATGAGCCATAATTGAAACAATATCAAAAGCACCGGGCACACAAGGCTCAAATATCCAAATTAAGATACCAAAATTCAAAATTGATACCCAAGAAGTTCTGGCAAGTATTTCACATCTGGGGACAGTATCAGCCGCTGACAAAACAGTGAACAAAAACTACTCACTGGGTTGAGGCGCAAAAAACAGTTCACTCACAGTGTCGGACTGTCGGAATGTCAAAAATGCTAAATCATCCTTTATAGATTAATTTTAAAAAAGTGAAGTAATGAGTAATGAATCCCTTTAACTTGTAAAAATAACTAACTTGTAGATATAACTCAAATAAATGAATAAACTGTATAGAACAAGCAGAGCTAGCAGGGAAGCGTCTGTACAGCAGGAAAGCAGGAAGTAATGATCTTTCATTGAATAACATCTTGGTCTTCTTGTCCTTAGACTGGTCTCAAAGATCTCCTTCCTTTTGTATAGGATCAGTGTCTGTCCTGGAATATGGAGTTATATGAATCTTGGCAAGTCTGTTCATGAATTTCAAAGAGGTGATGGGGTGTTGATAGGGAGACAGGAGGATGGTGAGGAGGCGGTCATAGTAAACCATTACGGTCATAAAACAGGGCAATCTGGTTATTTCATCCCAGGAACCTTAAGAGATCTGATAAGGTTGGTCCCTCAAACTTTATGAGGGAAGATCTTTCCTGGGATTGTATTCTGTGGGTCCATAGGGCAGGGGTGGCTTGAGTGGAAAATTCTAGCCTTCGCCACTACATATTGCCCATTTGGTTTGGTGTCCAAAGTTATGAACATCAGACCACAAGTGAGGAGAAGACTGTTGGGTGCAGAACACAATGCAACACCAACCTTCATATGCTCTGCCTGGGTGTCTAGTAAGGAAAACAAAGGTAAAGACAATCCTGAACATAATCTAGTAGAAGAGAGAGAAGTTCAGAGTGTGTCACAGCTTGGGAAGCACTTTTCTTCAGTACACTGTCTATGGGGGTCATTGTCCATGGATCACCCAGGTTGACAGGAGTGAAGATAAAGGGCACTCTCCACTACAGTGAAAGTCTTCCAATGGCTCTTGGAGGTTGCCGATATAAGGGTTATGTGTAGATATATCCAAAAACTATATAAAAATTTCAGCAAAGTCTTAAAGGGAATGTTTTTGATGCAGACACATTGAGAGGTTGTCATGCAGCGTTAAATATCTGTCTCTTGTTTTAGAAATGTGTCTGAAACGAGGGGAATATTTGAGAAACATCGTCCCACACATGTCATCCATCTTGCAGCCATGGTGGGTGGCCTCTTCCGGCACTTGAGAGACACACTGGAATTCTGGGTAACACACTGCATACGCAAACAGACACTTAATATGGTAAATGTATGCATGCAGACATATGCATCTTTGTTTAGTGCGTTTTGACTGCAATTTTGTTTTTCAGAGAAAAAATGTGGCCATCAATGATAACGTGCTGCACACAGCTCATGAATTTGGTGTGGTCAAAGTTGTCTCCTGCCTGTCCACCTGCATCTTCCCAGACAAAACCACCTACCCCATTGATGAGACTATGGTACCTACCCTCAAACTTACACCAACCTCATATGGGAGTGTTTACCTAGGAGACAAATATACAAAAAAATCATAATACACCCACCTGTTAATGTTCATTATTCTGTCTCAGATCCATAATGGTCCTCCTCACTGGTCTAACTCCGGTTATGCTTATGCTAAACGGATGGTTGATGTCCATAACAGGTCAGTAGTTTTATACTGACTATCTTGTCTCCCTGTGATCAGTGGTTATTATATGACAGGGCTGTCAACATCTTGTCTGGTGGAGTTCAACATGATTATTCCTACAGTTGATCCCTAAACAGAACACTTTAATTTCACCCCTTTTTATTTCAAATAATAAAAAATAAATGTTTCAAACCATTTTAGAGAAGGTAGTTTACTCACAGTTCATTTCTTGTTCCTTGTATGTGCAAGAGTATTTAGGTGTCCTCGTAATTCAGAGGATCCATTGATGTTCAGGAGAAAAATGTACACAGATCAAACATATAGGGTCATGTTAATTGGCCACAGAACGTGATGGTAATTGATTTGACGAAGAAAAAAAAAACAATTTCTGCTATTGAAAATCATGATTATGCAAATGTTTATGATGACTACAGAATGAAGAGTGACTTCCTAATGTCAGTTCAGACATTAGATTTTTACATTGGCATGTCTAAAGTATGTAACAGTAGTAATGGCTGTAGGAGATTTGATTGTTGATTGTTCCATCTCTATTGATGTCGGTTCTCATTTTAGTTCTTGTGCAGTCAATGACAATAGAAAATGGCAGTTTGTTTGGGTGCTGGAGTTTTAAAAGAAACATTTCTAAACACTGGGTCTATACTTGAACATAACCAAGGAAATAACCTGTAACACACTGAGAGACAGATGAACTGATATACTGGTAGACGTACATTGTAATGTAACAGGCTTTTAAATCTAATTTGCTAGGAACGTCGCCGACTATTCTATCACTAATGATTAATAGTCACATTAAATTTTGGGTGGCAGACATTAATGGGGTTTTTTAAAAAACCACCTCTATCACGTTCTGTGGTGGTTGAATATTGTACCGTCAACCAATGGGCAGCGTTGAGGGGTGGAGTCTACAGACTTCCCAGCAGGCCCTGCGGTGAGATCCCCTTGTTTCCCTGGATGTGTGTTGTATGTGCGTTACTGTTCCCCCTCCCTTTAGTGTGTTGCTTATAAAATAACAGTTCACTAACATTGGTGTAATGGCTCATTCTTGTCCTTCTGACTCGAAGCTGTTACAACATGTAATGAATATGAACAGACTTAAAACTGCAGTATTTTTTTGTCAAAATCTTTCCAGATTAATGGAGAAAATCCTATGCAATTAAAATTCATCTGGCAGCTGGATTGTAATAATTCAGTTAAAAGTTGTAAAAAAATATTTCTCTGCAAAAATATTAGTGGTGTCACTTTTTTTAAGTGCTTATTCATAATAATTCAGGGAAAAGTTGTAAAATAACGATATTTCTCTGCAAAAATATTAATGCTGTCACTCTATTAAAAGTGCTAAATCATAATAATCCAAGAAAAATCTGTAAAATAACAGTATTTCTCTGCAGAATATTTCATGAATTTTTCTGTAAATTTATAGTTTTTCCACTTAATTTAAATCAGGGTTTTCTACTTTCAAATTAAAGTTTTTGTTTGGCAGCCGCTGCTGCCAGTAATTTACCGTTTCTTTAGGAATTATTTTTTACAGTGTGTGTTGAAGTGCCCGCTGTTCATCTGAGTCAAGTCCCTGCTATGTGTGTGTGTTTATATGTCGATATCAAAAAAATTTCACTGTGAATTCCACACATTGGCATCCTGTCTTCCCTCTTCAGTTACTTTGAGTTGGTATTATACTGGAAATCATCTTGATAATTTAACTTAGCTAATATGCTAAATTCTAATGTGTTTTGTGGCACACTGATGCATTGCAGGGCTTGTTTTCAGGAGTATGGACGACGCTACACTGCTATAATTCCCACAAATATATTTGGTCCCCATGACAACTTCAGCATTGAAGATGCCCATGTTCTGCCAGCACTGGTCCACAAGGCCTATAGGGCAAAAAGTAAGAAAAACACCCCTTCCCCAACACATTATAATACACCCATCCTCCGACACACTATAATACACCCCTGCCCTGACACGTTATAATACACCCCTTCCCTGACACGCAATAATACACCCCTCCCCCGACACACTATAATACACCCCTCCCCTGACACACTATAATACACCCCTCCCCTGACACACTATAATACACCCCTCCCCTGACACACTATAATACACCCCTCCCCCGACACACTATAATACTCCCCTCCCCCGACACACTATACTACTTCATATAGTAGTCATGTTGCACCATACATATACAGTGTTAACTCATAAAGTAAGGAATACACCCCTTCCCTGACACGCAATAATACACCCCTCCCCCAACACACTATAATACACCCCTCCGCTGACACACTATAATACACCCCTCCCCCGACACACTATAATACACCCCTCCCCCGACACACTATAATACACCCCTCCCCCGACACACTATACTACTTTATATAGTAGTCATGTTGCACCATACATATACAGTGTTAACTCATAAAGTAAGGAATACACCCCTCCCCTGACACGCTATACTACTTTGTATAGTAGTTATGTTACACCATACATATACAGTGTTAACTCATAAAGTAAAGAATACACCCCTCCCCCGACATGCTATACTACGTTACAGCCCTGGACCCCTCCCCTTGGGGTGTGTGTTTACGTAGTCCGTGTCCATGTATGTACATGTGAGGGTGTGGTTGTGTGTGTGTGTGTGTGTGTGCGTTCACTCATGTAATTGTGTTTCACGCGGTGCTTGTTAGTTAAGGTTTATAAAGCGTGTGTGTAACGTCTTGTGCTCTTCTTTGTCAGTCGTACACCTATATGTGTTTATGTTCAGTGTCCGCTGACTGCGCGTTTCACACAATAAATGTAACGTTGGAGTCTGAAGAGGAGGAAAGCTCCCCTCCGTCAGTGTGCTTGGCCCCCACCAAGTACTACAGTGAGGGTGAGGAGGAGGTCAGCCCTCCTCCATCCATGTATTCGGCTCCCACCAAGTACTACGGTGAAGACGTCAGCCCCCCTCTGTCCATATGCTCGGTCCCCACCGAGTACTACGGCAAAGAAGGCACATCAGCCCCCATCCATCCATGTGTTCACCCCCCACCGAGTACTACTGCAAGGGTGAGGAGGATGTCAGCCCTTCCTTGTCTGTGTGCTCGGACATGACTGTGAGGTCGAGGAGGGGGTACCGGTATGTGGAAGTTCCCCATGATCCCAGGGAACAGCATGGAATGCTTGCGGTGCCACACCCCAGAGGTAGTGGGGAGGTAGAGTCCGGAAGCCCCAGAGGAGGAGATGGAAGTAGAGAGACCTGGAAGTGGGACCAGGCCCGCGGAGCCACGGCCAAGGGGTGCTGAGGTTCCCCTAGTAGCACCTCGGAGAGAGGAGAGTGAGTGGCGGCAGGCATACCCTGAGGTGCAACCCCTGGTGGCGCCCAGAGAGACTGCTCGAGTGCCCACTGAGAGGACTGCTGGGGCATCAGCGAGCAACGCGCAGAGTAGTGCCGCACGCGGCGGAGGGTTCGCCCCAAGGGCAGGAGGAGGACCGCCCGCTGCAGCACCTGCGGGCCAGGGAGGGTTTTCCTCTGGGAATCCAGAGGCCTGGCACAGTTTTTGTGTCAAAGTTTGCGGTGGAAAGTGAGAGCCATCCTCAAAAAAAAAAATCCTTATTCATTGGCATATAACTATTTGTAATGCAAATAGTTACTTTCCCTGGTAACGAGTTACTTTTATTATAGAGTAATTCAGTTAACTCAGTTACTTTTTTGAACAAGTAGTGAGTAACTGTAACAAATTACTTTTTTAAAGTAACATTCCCAACACTGCTCATAACAGCTTAGCTTTTTCGTGCGATACTGTTGTACAGAGCTATCATAATAAAAGTCTTGAGCTTTTGCTCAAGTGAGGATCCCTCTCCGTGTCCGTCATACGTTACATACGTTACATATATGCAGAGTTGTATAGTAACAAAGTAGAACTACTTCACTACTGTACTTAAGTACTAAAATGCTGTATCTGTACTTTACTGGAGTATTATTTTTTTCTCCTACTTCCACTTTTACTTCACTACATATTTTCCATCAGTTTAATACTTTTACTCTGATACATTTTTTACGTGCTGTATAGTTACTCGTTACAATTATAAACATGTTAGCTGGTGCCGTCACCGGATCAAGCTGTTTTATGAGAAAACTGCGCATGCTCCGGTCGCGTCTCGTTTACTCTGCTGCTGCCTTCACTGAACACTTGAGTTTCGTAATCTAGGTTCACTTGACACGTCGTGACTGCCGCAAGGGTCTGCGCGGCAAAAATGACGCAATCGCGGTGGCTCCATGCGCGTTGGCCACGCACGCGGTCGTGCAACTCTCGATTTTTGTGCGTGCGAAGTTACAAGGTGGAATTCATGCACTTGTACGGAACTTTGAAGGTCCATTTTCAGTATTTTCCAGCACCTTCAGCTTAATTTACATATTTATACAAATGCACATATACTCGAAATTATTCCAAATTATTTGCTTTTTATCTCATTAAAGAGATGGTATTGTGTTTGGTAACAGCAGAATAGCTGCATAAGTGCTGCATAATAAGCTTGATGGCGTTTTAATGTCCATATATTGGCACCTTCCACACCTTCAACATCGAGTGATCGTGATGGTGAGGGTGAGGAAGGAGACCACCCTGGCCCTACCTAGAGACAGTGTTTGCTGGAATGAAAGTGAATTCCTATAGGATGAAGTGCCATCTCTGCCTCCCTAAAGAGGGTGAAATATTGGCCTTCAAAAATTCACCTTCGAACTTGAAGAAACACATTAATGTAAGTTATAAATATAATGTACAGGTGACACGCCAGCTTGAGCTAACATAATTAGCTAATAACTAACCTAATTATGTTCATGACGTGCTGCAGTGTTCACTTAACATTAGCTGGCAATCATAAAGCCGATGTGTTTTTAGCAACAGTAAGCCGTGTCTCTTTTCATGCTGACTAATCATGTGCCCATTTTTATAGTGTAGTGTTTTTATAGGGTAAGGGCATTTATTGAGGGTAAACGCAGGGCAGTAGGCTCACTCTAGAATAAACTACTTGCACTACATAAGTACAAAAAATGCAGAATACTTCTGTACTTCTACTTAAGTAAAATTTTTAAAGAACACTTCAACTTCTACTCAAGTCAATTTTTTGATAGAGTACTTTGATAGAGTATATATATATATACAGTATATATATTTTATTTTTATTTTTTCTGCCGATCTAATTCTGCAGAAAACCCGTGCAAAAGCGAAGATCTGGTAATTATTTTTCTCATTAATATCTTATAACCACCCGCAAAACAGTAAATCCATAAAAGCTGAAGCGTGAAGTGGCGTAGGATCACTGTAGTGTTGAATTTTAACCAAAGCCTAAAGTGTAAATCCTAAGTGGAAATGCCACCCTGTCACACCTCTGATTATTTGATGAGAATAGTGTTTACACTATTGAACTGCTGTAACACTAAATTAGGAGATATAGCAATAGCTTTAGAGGTGTGTATGTGTTTGTCTATGTTAGTGAATGACACAGTTTTAGAGGTGTGTATGTGTTTATGTATGTTAGTGGATGACACAGCTTTAGAGGTGTGTGGTTCTGGACGTGGCCTTCGGCAGTTCATCTACTCCCTGGACCTGGCTCGCCTCTGCCTGTGGGTTCTAAGAGAATATGATGAGGTGGAGCCCATCATATTATCAGGTGAGCACACTCCACATAAACAATCCAAGAATATTCAAATCAAATCTATCTGTGTATTTTTCTCTCAACCACATGTACTCTTTCTGTTTCAGTTGGAGAGGAAGATGAAATCGCCATTAAGGATGTTGTTGATGCTATTGTTGAAGCCTTTGAGTTTACAGGACCTGTGGTTGTATCCTTTCAGCCAAACATATAAATCAGTGAAAGAGTGTTTTGTTTATCTGATTATTACCTGTCGTTGAAATTTTGAACCTTTGATCGTGAGCAAGAATAGTCAGAAGCAGTTGGGTAAGATATCAAAGTAGAGGTGTATTCAACTAAGGATTTTCATAGTCGAATCTGATGCGTCAGATATTCCCTTTAGTCGACTAATAATCGAATCGTTTATTTATTAATTTATTTATCTAGAGCACCTTAAATGGGATCCCGTTCTCATTCAGGACTTTTTTCCACTTCAAAGTAAAAACCTAAAACACTCAGATAAATGAATAAACATGGTAGGTTGGCTTTATTCAGGTTTTATTTATTTACTTATTTATTTTTTAATGAAACGTTAGAGAACATTAACCGTCAGTGCGCAGTGTGCATATCGAACTATCAGACAGGCACTGTGCAAAATGTCAAATATTTTTAATAAAATATGCCTGCCTGAAAATATTAAAACAATTGCAACACAACAGCAAAAAAATTATAAGTAAAGGTTCAAGTAACGGGGTTTAAAAAGCAAACAACAACCAAAAATGTTTATAGAACTACTTGCCGAGACGCACCGCGACGGAGACGACACGACCGAAACGACAAACTTTTTTTTTTTTGCCTTACCCGTTTTAAAAGGTATGCCATGTTGGTTGTTGTCGTGCGAAATGAAAGACGTTGATGACATAACTTGCACTTTACTTTGTTTGACTCATCTTTATCTTTTCAAAATACTTTTGAAGTTTTTTAGTAGCCATTATAATCTCGGTAGACGCTGACTATCGTGTAGCGTGTTCAGCTCCGCTCATGCTACAGGTTACATTATTAGTTTAGTGACAGAATTATGGACATCTGTGTAACCCTGGGTGCGGGCGGAATGACGAGGCACTAAGTCCAGCTCAAACACAGCAACATTAGCGCACATCGAACATTTATACACTCGTGTGTGTGACTCAGACAAAGATGAGCACAAGACACTGCGCGAACGCACATTAAATAGACAAAAGACATAAGCCCCTAGTGATGACGACACAAGCCACAGGTGAGACTGATGAACACACACACACACATACAACCACACCCACGGAGCTACATAGACGGACATAACCAGACGTAGACAACATGAACACATGCCCCAAGGGGAGGGGTCCGGGGCTGTAGCATGACAGAGCCCCCCACCAAGGGCACAACCCGTCCCGGGGTGCCAGCATAGATTGAACACCCCGGACCCACACTGATGGGCGGGTCCGGAGCCGCCGGTCATGCATCGAACAGCTTAGAACACCCTCCCTGGGAAGACAGGGGAAAAGACATTAGACACACATAACAGCACATTTACAAACACACATTGGAACATGAAACACGAGAGGCACAAGAGAGAAAAGGAGATTCGGAAGAAACACTGGGATAGACACAAACACAGGTATTGGCAGATAGGGAAATATGTTTCGCGGATTTAGGAGAGCTGCCAAGGGGGAATAATCTCCCTGGCCCGCAGGCACTACAGGGGGCGGTCCTCCTCCTATCCTTGGGGCAAATCCTCCACTGCGTGCGGCGGATGCCTTGGCAGCCCTCTCAGTGGGCGTGCAACCAGTCTCCTTAGGAGCCGCTGAGGGAGGCGCCGCAGGATACGCCTGCCGATACTCAGTCTCCTTCCTCTGAGCTTTCCCTAAGGAACCCCCACTCTCCCTTAACGGTCGCTCCACTGTTCCTTTCCCATGTGCGGGTTCCTCCATCTCCATCTCCTCCTCAGAGTCACCCGGACTCCATCTCATGGGCTTCTCTGGAGTGTCGTACTGAGAGCAGTCCATTTGGCTACCCTCGGAATGAGATGGAGGCACACACTCCACCCGATGCCTCTTCTCCCTCACGATCTCCCTGGAATACTCTGATGGGGGAGGGCTTGATTCCTCCCCGCAGTACTCATTGGGGACCGAGCACTCAGACGGAGGGGGGCTTTCATCCTCCCCATTGTACTCCGAGGGAGCAGAGCACTCAGACGGAGGGGGGCTGGTGTCATCCCCGTAGTACACCGTGGGGACAGAGCACTCCGACAGAGGGGGGCTGGTGTCTTCCCCGTAGTACCCCGTGGGGACAGAGCACTCCGACGGAGGGGGGCTGGTGTCTTCCCCATAGTACTCCATGGGGACAGAGCACTCCGACAGAGGGGGGCTGGTGTCTTCCCAGTAGTACTACGTGGGGACAGAGCACTCCGATGGAGGGGGGCTGGTGTCTTCCCCGAAGTACTCCGTGGGGACAGAGCACTCCAACGGAGGGGGGCTGGTGTCCTCCCCACAGTACTCCGTAGGGGCAGGTGTCCTCCCCACAGTACTCCGTAGGGGCAGTGTACACGGACGGGGAGTAGCTAGCTCCAGAGTCCGTCTCCTCCTCTTCGGAATCCCCACTCCCGAACTCCACCTCCGGAGGGGTCACACCCACCATCCCCACATATACCACCAATGGGTCTTCAGGGGGGCGTGGAGACGTTGTCATGGGGAACTCCCACCTGCCAACTGCCAGGGAAGAGGAGGCCCTCATCGGGGAGCGGAACCCTGATCGCCAAGCCTTCTGTTCCGCCTGGTGATAATGCTCAGCTTTTGACTCCTCCGTGGCCTCCCGTGCATACCGTAGCAGGGCCTCACATACTGGATCCTGCTCCAGCTCCGCCTCTGTCGCGGGAGCATTGCGGCTTCACAGGGGAAGAGGGGTGGTAGTGTCGACTCGCCCTATTCCCCTTCTTGGCACAAGAGGAACGACCTGGCATTATTAAAGGTTCAGCTCGTCTTTCTGTAATGCTGGGTGCGGGCAGAAGGACGAGACACTAAGTCCAGCTCAAACACAGCAATGTTGCTTTAATGGTGAATACACAAATACGCAGATAGCGCACATCAAACATTTATACACTTGCGTGTGTGACTCAGACAAAGATGAGCACAAGACATTGCGCGAACGCACATTAAATAGACAAACCACATAAGCCCTGAGTGATGATGAGACAAGTCACCGGTGAGACTGATGAACACACACACATACAACCACACCCATGGAGCTACATAGACGGACATAACTAGATGTAGACAACATGAACACACACCCCAAGGGTAGGGGTCCAGGGCTGTAGCGTGACAATCTGGCCTCGTTGGTACCCGAATAATTTAAATCCTAATGTGTGTATGTATCCTAAAATACTGTATATCCTTTTAGTCCTTCCTGTTAATTTAGTTTTAGCCTTCATAAATGAACAAAGATGATTCAGAATGGGAGGAGCACAGCTAACACAGCTACAACACTACATCTGCATTAAGTGGAGGAGTAGTGTTACAGTTGTAGCAGAAGTGGGACCAAGTCAGTGTTTTGCAAGTCTCAAGTAAGTCCAAGTCTTTATCCTCAAGTCCCGAGTCAAGTCTCAAGCAAAGACAGTCAACTCAAGTCAAGTCTCGAGTCAAGACAAGCAACCGTCAAGTCAAGTCCCAAGTCTGAAACTTCCATTTCTTTACTCGTTTTGTTGGTGTCCGCCAGCCAAAAGATGACGGATCATTTACATTTTATCTTCTCTTAATTACATAAATGTACTTAAACAAGAATGTTTCGTTACATCATTTTACACGAAAATAGCAAGCTTCATCGTAAGCAAGATGCTGTCATTACGAATGGTTATTCTAAACATTTGGATTAAATGTTTAAATATAGACTAATAAAAGGTTAGGGTTATTTTTTCATTGTTTTCTGTTATTGTGGGGTCACGGTGTACTATTGTTACCTGGAGATTCAGTGGGGTCACATATTCTGATGGCTGCCATCAGAATTGGTGACCCCAGTTAAAAAGGCTCACCTGTACATCCCATTCATGATTTCTTTGTTGACTGCAATGGTGAGGGGATGGTAAATCTTGTTTAAGTACATTTATGTAATTAAGAGACGATAAAATGTAAATATAAACATCTGTCATATTTTGGCTCGTGGACACCAACAAAACGAGTAAAGAAAGTGCATCAGCGTAGTTTACGTAGCATTCGTAAAGCGTTTGTTCCTCTGAACAGAAACTGAAATAGCGCCCCCTGTGGTCACAAAACTCGACGGTCACAGAATCTGCGTCAGAAGGACGGAAATGAAATTAATGGGGCGCACTTTATAAATATTAATATGTGTTTTAAAATTTAGATTTGGGGTAAAAAAAAAAAGTCTTTGCAAGTAAACAGGTTCAAGTCCAATTCAAGTCCCAAGTTATTGGTGTAAAAGTCCAAGTCAAGTCTAAGTCTCTGAATATTTTTTCAAGTCAAGTCAAAAGTCTTAATATTAATGACTCGAGTCTGACTCGAGTCCAAGTCATGTGACTCGAGTCCCCACCTCTGAGTTGTAGTACAACACTATGTAGCGGATACATATGTTAGTTTGTGAATTATGAACGGGGCACCATCCTGATTGCTCAGGAACCAGTATTGTGATAACGGAGATAGGTGGAATGTGGTTTAATCAGTCTCCTTAACAAAGGGTTAAGTTCTGATTCCACGCAGTGACCTAATACCATCAATCAAAATATGTATTTACCACCGTGACCAGATTAATGAACAAATATCAAAATTTATTAAATGGTTACTATGACAATTGATATAAAGGATAACATGTGGAATGATTTGGCTCAAAGTGAAACTAAACCTATACGTGAATCTACTAATCAAACCAGATATATAATGGTAAACAACAAAGAATAGAACATTAAACAACAACAGCAAATAATCAGCAATTATTGACGGTCATGGGACTTAAATGGATTATAGATGTTTTAGAAAGAGAGTAGGATAGTATGAAGAGAAGGTCTGGGCATAGATTTCTATAGTAACAACTATTGCTAGATTGGACTCTGGGAGGTAGAGATATAATTGGTCGCTAACAGACGAACTGGCAACCCCAAAACAGCACGTGAACTCTGGGTCTTACTGTGACGTAGCCCGGCACGTCCGTGCGTGTGTCTGGGGGGAGGAAGGCGTGTCGACCGACGCCCGTTCAATGTTCGTTCACTCCTGAGGTGGCTGGGTCAGCGAAGTCTGTCTTTCAAGACGGCTTGAAGTGCTAAGGCCTAGCGGTGACGTCACAGTCGTGGTTGGAGGGTAGCAGTTCACTTGATGAGATGACTTCGAAGTTAAACTAAAGTTAATTTCTATCGACCAAACAGAAATAACTCGAATTTAACTAAGAAAGGAAGATGAGCTTGACTTTAAAACAATGAAAACAAAAGTAAGTTTGACGACGACACAGACCAAATAAAACACTTTCTCGAGAAATAAATTATAACGAAGATCTTCTAGAAGTTAGATAAAGTTCGAACTTAACTGCGGTCTCTTGGCATCACTCCAACTCTTCTTTTCACTTCTCGAGGGACACCTTTTAAGCAACATTTAGGGGCGTGACTGTAGTTCCCCATGAGTTGCTATTCTGGTGATCATTGGACTCTGATTCCTGAATATGCATAATCTCTGCCCGGACAGGAGGTAATCCGAAAAAGGAGAGAGAGGGGAGAAGGGAGAAAAGGGGGGTTTGTGACCCTGCCCGTCTCTCAGAGATTTAGTTAATGGGAGACAAAAGCAGACTATTACAATTTCAAGACAATTGGAATTCTCTGATTCCTAAATAAATTGATTTGTATGCTCTGCCTAAATAAGTATTAATTTGACTCTACCAGCCTATACCTTGAGCCATTCTTAATTTCCACTTCTGGACACTGAATGACACATAATGCACAGACAGGTATGAATATGAGGTCACAAAAGCACATATGAACATGGTTACATTTGGTAAGTGACAACTTAATACATGTATATGTACATGCCTACTATAGCACATTACATTTTGATACTCGGATAGATGTATAAATCTTAATTAGACATTACACTGGACAACAAGTGTATTGATAGATCTCAAATAATGTAGCACATGGATATGAGAATATGTAGGTCTCTATGACCTTAACACACAGAACTTAATGAGCATGCATATCTAAACAGCAGAACACAAGAATATGTATATGCATGCATGCCTTCACGATACAATTCAAAACTACAAAGATAGGTGTATCTAATTACTGAAATTGTAACGCGGCACCCCCGAACACGGTGGTGTCGCGCTGGTTTCGAGGAGTGTAGGACTCAAGTGCAAACCCACTAAAAGCAAAACGGCAAAAAACAGCCAAACTGAAACCTCCGCGACTGCGGGAAAACGAAAACAAAAAACCCAGAGGGAACAACAGAAGAACTACACGGAGAACGGCTCGACGTGTCAAAAGGGGAAATAAAATAGATGAAGCTTAGGTAGGCAAGACCTAAGCTTCTACCAGGATACCTGTCAGCCTGTCCATCAGAACACTGGTAGACAACCGACATAGAACAGAGAGGGAAGAAACAAACAGAACGTACGAGAGACAAAACCTGAGAACACTCAGGGGAGAAACGGAAGACTGAGAGAAATAAGTCACTGCAAGAGTAACTGGCTTAGGCTGCGAGTGCAACAACAACTAACAACTTCAGCAACGGGTTGCTGGAGTCACCCGTGTTAAATAGGCTGCTGACAGCTGCGTTCTATTGGACTTGATTGCCCCTGGTTCTAGCTCGCGTGCTCCGCCTAGTGGCGGCAGGAGGCACGTGCCTGGGTCCAACCCTGACAGAACCCCCCCCTCCAGGCCCGAGACCCCGCGGGCCCAGGGCAACAGCCCTGTCGCGGTAGAAGGCCGCGATCAGGGAAGGATCCAGGATGCGTGCCCTGGGGACCCAAGACCGCTCCTCAGGCCCGTAACCCTCCCAATCCACCAGAAACTGATCCCGCCCCCTAACCCGACGGACGTCCAAAAGACGCCGCACCGTATAAACCGGACCCCCACCAACCATACGCGGTGCAGGAGGAGCCGGGGTGGGAGAAGAACCACACAAGTACGGCCGGAGATGGGACACGTGAAACACCGGGTGGACACGCATGGACGGAGGGAGAACCAAACGGTAGGTGACCGGGTTGATGCGACGGTCGATTTTGAACGGGCCCAGGAAGCGAGGAGCCAGCTTCTTGGTGCCACCCCGCACCGGCAAGTTGCCCGCCGCCAACCACACCCGCTGACCAGGATGGAAGGACAGCGCAGGGAGACGATGTTTGTTGGCGCTGCGGCAATAGGCGGAGGAGGCCTTCAACAGGGCCGAGCGAGCACGCGACCAAGCCTTGCGGCAGCGCCGAAACTGAGCCACAGCGGAAGGCACAGCCACGGCCTGCTCGTGATCAGCGAACAGGGGAGGCGCATACCTGAATAAGCATTCAAAGGGCGACATACCCAGAGCCGAATGCCACAGCGTGTTGTGGGCGTATTCAGCCCATAACAGGTGGTCGGCCCAGGATGCGGGCTTAGTGGACGCCAGGCACCTGAGCGTCTGCTCCAGGTCCTGGTTTACACGCTCGGTCTGACCATTGGACTGGGGGTGGAAACCCGAAGAGAGACTGGCGGAGGCACCGTGGAGGAGGCACCACGTCCTGAGGAAATCCGTAGTTGCGGACTACATGAACCAGTAAAAGACGCAGTTTCTCGGGCGGAGGGCAGCTTAGGCAGGCCGATGAATTTACTGTACTTAGAGAACCTGTCTACAACCACGAGAATGGTGGTCAGCCCTTTGGAGGACGGAAGACCGGTGACGAAGTCTAGGGAGATATGGGACCACGGTCTGGAGGGAGTAGGTAAAGGGCGCAACAACCCCCTGGGCTTACTACGAGGAGCCTTGCTTCTGTTGCACACCTCGCAGGAAGCCACGAAGTCACGGATCTCCTGATCCATCGCGGGCCACCAAAACCTCCATTTTATGAGCTCGGCGGTCCGCCTAGCACCGGGGTTCGCCGCGTACCGTTCGGTGTGCCCCCATAAGAGGACCTTACGCCGGACAGTCGAGGGAACGTAGAGACAGCCAGGAGGAACACCGCTAGGGCCGGGTTCGTTAGCGAGTTCATCCTGTACTGTCTTTTCGATTCCCCACCAGATAGGTGCGACAACAACACCCGGGGGAAGCACGGTCTCGGGACTGTCGACGAGAGGTGGCTCCCACTGACGGGACAAAGCGTCAGGCTTAGTGTTTTTTGAGCCAGGACGGTACGACAAGGCCTGTTTGGCGTTGAGACGCTTGGCCTGCTGGAGGTACGTCAGGTTTTTGTGGTCCGACCAGACCAGGAAAGGGTGGCGAGCTCCCTCCAGCCAGTGCCGCCACTCCTCTAAGGCCATCTTAACGGCCAGGAGTTCTTTGTCCCCTACGTCGTACCGTCTCTCCGTAGGGGTGAACCGGTGTGAAAAATAGGCACAGGGATGCAGTTTAGGTGGTGATCCGACCCTCTGCGAGAGAACAGCCCCAACGCCCAGGTCAGAGGCGTCGGTTTCGACAATGAAGGGGAGCTCAGGGTCAGGAACCCGCAGCACAGGAGCACTGGTGAAAAGGCCCTTCAGGGTCTCGAACGCTTTCTGGGCTTCCGGGGTCCATGTGAACTTCCCCAATTTTTTGCTAGTGAGGGCAGAGAGCGGAGCAGCAAGGGAGCCAATATCCCTGATAAACCGCCTGTAGAAATTGGCAAACCCCAGGAAGCGTTGGACTAAACGCACGGACGTGGGCACGGGCCATTGAGACACTGCTTTAATCTTGGCGGGTTCCATTGCCAGTTTACCTTTGGCGACGATGAACCCCAAGAAGGCTACCTCGGCGACGTGGAACAGGGACTTCTCCAGTTATACATAGAGGTGATTCTCTAGTAGCAATTGGAGAATGCGGCGTACGTGTTGCTGGTGCTCTTGAATGGTACGGCTATATATTAATATGTCGTCAAGGTAGACGTAGGTGTAGTCGTCCAAGGCCTCCCTAAGGACGCCGTTCACAAACCGCTGGAAAGCGGTGGGTGCGTTCATGAGCCCAAACGGCATTACTAAATACTCGTAATGCCCAGAGGGCGTATTAAAGCCGGTTTTCCACTCGTCGCCTTCTCTGACACGCAACAGGTTGTACGCACTTCTTAAATCTAGCTTAGTGAAGACCGTCGCCCGTTGAAGGGCCTCGAAGGCGGAGGACATGAGTGGCAAGGGGTGGCGGTCTTTGATGGTGATCTTGTTAAGTCCCCTGTAGTCTATACAAGGGCGGAGGCTCCCATCTTTTTTCCCCACAAAGAAAAACCCAGCCCCTGCGGGAGAGGTAGAGGGTCGAATAGTACCAGCAGCAAGCGCCTCCTGTATGTAGGATTCCATAGCCTTGCGTTCAGGTAAAGCTAAGGAAAACAAGCGTCCCCTAGAGGGAGTAGTACCGGGCAGGAGGTTGATAGCAATGTCGCAGGCTCTATGCGGGGGTAGGAAGCCTGCTTTGCGCTTGCTAAAGAGGTCTTTAAGGTCGTGGTAGACAGCAGGAACCTTTTCTAAAAACGCTATCTTTTCTTGGCTCTCCCCGGGTTTGCTGCAGCGGGGCGCCAAACACGACTGTTCACAAACCCTACTCCAACGGTTAATGGACAGATTGAGCCAGTCTATGTCAGGGTTGTGGCGTTGGAGCCAGGGAAACCCTAAGATCAGCTGCAGTTTGGGCGCCGCGATGACGTAAGGGGTGAGTGTTTCGTGGTGGTTCCTTATAGTAATGGTCAGAGGGACGGTTTGGTGGGTTATATCCCCGGAAGTGAGCAACCTGCCATCCACAGCGGACACAGAGATGGGTTTTTCTAGAGGAACCAGAGGTACAGAGAGAGAGGCTACGAGAGCGGAGTTGATGAAGTTGCCAGTAGCCCCTGAGTCAACGAGAGCCAGAACCCGGTGTTCGTCTGAGCCCCTCCATGACACCACTACGTGGGGCATCAGACCGCATGCGGGGAAATAAGTGCCATGACCCCTTGGTGCAACCCCGTTCACCGACGGGTCTGCCCCTTTTCCCTGTAACTCGGGACACTCGGCGATACGATGGTCAGCCCTGCCGCAATAAAGACACTTGCCCTCCCGTATGCGGCTTTGTCTTTCCTGACGGGAGAGGCGGGTGTGCCCTAACTGCATGGGCTGTTCTGAGGATTCGCCCTCCCCGTGTGTGGTCTTGCGCTCAGGAAACACTGTCTTAACACTGGGTGAAGCGAACAAACGGCGGTGTTGTTTGCGGTCCCTCAACCGATTATCTAATCTAATGGTGAGGTCTATAGCATCGTCCAGACCGCTGGGTGGCTCTCTGAGGGACAGTTCGTCCTTTATCTCTTCACTCAATCCCTCTAAGTAAATAGCCCCCAACGCCTCTGAACCCCAATCACTCTCTGCCGCCAGTGTGCGGAAATCTAGGGAGTACTCTGCCACAGTAGATCTGCCCTGTCGTAAACGCAACAGTTTGGAAGTGGCTATACCCCCAGAAGCTGGATGAAAAAATGCCTGCCGCATAGCCCGAGAGAAACGCTCGTAAGAAGAACAGAGCTCCGGTTGGTTTTCCCACACCGGAGTAGCCCACCGTAACGCTTTCCCCGAAAGCAACGCCATGACATAGGCCACCTTAGCGCGCTCGGTGGGAAAACGGGATGGCTGCTGCTCAAAGATCAGGGAACACTGCAATAAAAATCCCCTGCACTCGTTGGGATCCCCACTGTAACGCGCCGGAGCGGGCAATGCGGGCTCAGTACGGGAGTCAGCAGGCAGCCCAACAGCACCGGAGGAAACCAGAGGGCTGGGAGCCGCAGCAGGTGGGTCGGGCTTTTGAACCGCGAGGGCGATAACCTGGAGCTGAGTATGTATCTCCTGTAACGCCTGCTCGTGCCTGCCGATAGCCTGCCCTTGTATGGCGAGGGCATTCCGCATCACGTCGGCGGCCGGGTTAGCTGAGTCCATAATGGCTGAAGTTGTTCTGTAACGCGGCACCCCCGAACACGGTGGTGTCGCGCTGGTTTTGAGGAGTGTAGGACTCAAGTGCAAACCCACAAAAAGCAAAACGGCAAAAAACAGCCAAACTGAAACCTTCGCGACTGCGGGAAAACGAAAACAAAAAACCCAGAGGGAACAACAGAAGAACTACACGGAGAACCTCGACGTGTGTATAGACCAGGTAAGTAAACAAACAAAAAAAACACGCGGAACGGAACACAACGCGTCCAAAGAAAAAACGGGAAAACGAAAATCACACGGAGAACGGCTCAACGTGTCAAAAGGGGAAATAAAATAGATGAAGCTTAGGTAGGCAAGACCTAAGCTTCTACCAGGATACCTGTCAGCCTTTCCACCAGAACACTGGTAGACAACCGACATAGAACAGAGAGGGAAGAAACAAACAGAACGTACGAGAGACAAAACCTGAGAACACTCAGGGGAGAAACGGAAGACTGAGAGAAATAAGTCACTGCAAGAGTAACTGGCTTAGGCTGCGAGTGCAACAACAACTAACAACTTCAGCAACGGGTTGCTGGAGTCACCCGTGTTAAATAGGCTGCTGACAGCTGCGTTCTATTGGGCTTGATTGCCCCTGGTTCTAGCTCGCGTGCTCCGCCTAGTGGCGGCAGGAGGCACGTGCCTGGGTCCAACCCTGACAGAAATTATAGTAATACATGGATATGCATCAATGTGGTGTGATTATATAACCACAGAGATTCTGACAACGTTACTTAATGCTGAATACATGAAAGATCACGATTGGTTTCTTTATATCAACCACAGATCACATAATGTTCAATTCAGAGGTACTCTGTCCTGGTGCCTGAAGGCTGGGAAGCTGGATATTGGTTCCATGCATAATTGTCCTTCCCTTGGGTGAAAGATAGTCATGTTTGGTGTCTCTAGACTGCATCCGCCGAGCTGGTTCTTGTAGGCTGAATTCCAATTCCGTGTACAGTTCAGATTTGGAGTTACAAGGATTTCTAAAATATTGCACCTTTAGTTCTGGGTCTTAATACAAGAATTCAAGGTGTTATAAAATGGGGTCAAACCTTGGAGAATCAGATAGGCCTGTGATTTAAGTTTATGAGTGTCTTTCCTGCTCTCTGTGCTCTGTGCCCTCCTGAGAAGGGTTGATCCTGGCCAGAGCACATTAAAGGTCTTTGTTTTACTCTCAGACGATCAGATAAGTTAAGTCTTCCTAAGCTTTTTGGAGAGGAGAGCCATTAGGAGTAGGGATTCCTTGGTGCTTGTTACCGAGCGAAGGACCAGTGTTTATGTTTACATACACTTAAAGAGCTGTGGATGGGTTAGTCTCTTGCCTTCCAAGGTGAAAATAATCCACTTTGTGATTTTGCAATGTCTTTGGCTGTCTCCGTTACAACTACATCTGCATTAAGTGGAGGAGTAGTGTCACTGTTGTAGTACAACACTACACCTGCATTAAGTGGAGTAGTTTTACTGTTGTAGTGCAACGCTATATCTGCATTATGTGGAGGAGTAGTGTCACTGTTGTAGTACAACACTACATCTGCATTAAGTGGAGGAGTATTGTCACTGTCGTAATACAACACAACATCTGCATTAAGTGGAGCTGTAGGGTGTACTGTTTTAGTACAACTGTGAATTTGTTCCCTCTTGTAAATGTTGTGAATGTTATATACCACACCCCATTTAGACCTGAGAATTGTGCAGTATCACAGGTACTTATTCTGTTGTGGAATTTGGTTGTCAAAACCAGTATAGTACACAGACTGGCAGTTTGGGCTTGACTTCCTTTCTTCAGTACGATACCAGTAAATCTGATGGTCAGATGAAGAAAACAGCAAGCAACGCTAAACTGTGCCAATACCTTCCAGACTTCACCTTCACTCCCTTCCGCACCGGTAAACCTCTCCAATTACAACACACAAACAATATCTACTTTACACTCAGTACTCAATACTAACACACACTGCTGCTTTTCTTCAGCTGTGAAGGAGACATGCGATTGGTTTGCGGCCAACTATGACAGAGCCCGCAAATGATGATTCTGTGAATCCACCACCAGAGGGCACAAACCAAACAGATTGAAAGTTGCAGAGCCTGTGATCTTGAGTCACACTCTGTGTACACTGTAATTAAAAAGGTAACCAGATTTCATGACCAGGGGTGGGTTTCCCGAAACGTTTGTAGCGCTAAGTACTTCGTAACCTCGTATGAAACGTATGAGGTTAAGAAGTACTTAGCGCTAAGAACGTTTCGGGAAACTCACCCCAGATTAAAGTAAAAAATCTGATTAAAGTAACCAGATTTGTTTACTGTTCTGTACCAGCTGAGCACTATAACATCTACCCTAACAACTGCATAATAATAATCTTCAATTAGGTTACAGGGGATAGATGTGTGTTTGGGTTTCTTCCACAAATTGTTAAACAATCCTAACAGCTATACTTTCATATAGAAACATTGAATATTATAACTTTCTTGGGATTACAGGTTTTTATTAATACTGAATGTAATATTTAAAATATATATTTTTTATCTGTTCATGGTTATATGTTTCCAAATCTGTTATTTGTTTTTATGTTAATCTAAAATAATGAATTCCTCAGGATTTAGCAAAATGTCATTTGATCTTTTTATTTGATGTTTTGAAGAGCACTAAGGTTTACTTTTCTACAGTCAAAATTCTAGCTTGACACTGAAGTAGTCATTAAAGGAGTAATTTTCAACCAATATGTTATGTGGTCAGAAAAGAAATTTGGATTCATGGTTATATGTGTGGTGGCATTTCATTTTGAGCAGCCCTTTTTTAGATTAAATAAATACTTAAACTCTCAGTAATCGTAATCATGTCTAGACATCGATCATAGCCATCGGCTATGAACAGCAAAATAAACAGCAATATTCATTTGTTCAGTTCTCAGTGTTACGTAGACAGTGCTGGGAAAACAGATTCCAAAACACATGGGTGTCAGGAAGGAGTTCTAAAGTTTAACAATAAAAACATTTAGAAAAATACATACAGAAGAACTTGAAACAACTGGTTAAGAATAAGATAGATGTGTATTATTGATGTTTTCCTTATTGGATAAGTAGGTACAGTGGACACAGTCAGACTAGATGTGGAGGGGAAAATTCAAGGTAAGCAGAAAACAAGAAAAAAGTTGTAACCGAGGGGCAGTCAAAATGTCAAAATGTTCAAATTGAGACTCAAAGACAATAAATCATAAATTCCATTACAGATTATGTTTTGGGTTGAAGTTAAGATTGAGGTTAGAGTTAGAATTACAATTCTTAGTCTTCCCCTTATGAGTTCAGTATATACAGTTGTGATCAAATTTATTCAACCCCCAATGCTGCGAAGGGTTTTATGGAATTCAGTGCACATTTGTAATTGTGTTCATAATGAAATCTTACAAGGACTTGTTAAAGAACTAAATGCAACTAAGATAGCATCAATTTTTTTTGTCATAAAGTATTAAATGGCCTTTTTGTGATTTCTTCATTGACACAATTATTCAACCCCTTTACGACTACCACTCCTAAGAACAGAGGTTCATTCCAGTGTTTTCCATCAGGTATTGAAAACATCTGTGGATGTCAACGAGCAGCAATCAAGCATGATATGCACCAATTAGGCAGATTTAAAAGGACTGTGATACTCAGCTCCTTCTAGACATCTACTGGTGTGTTTCCAAGCATGGTGAAGGCAAGAGAATGGTCCCAGAAGACAAGAGAAGAGGTTATTGCTCTTCACAAGAATGGCAATGGATATAAAAAGATTGCGAAGTTGTTAAATATTCCAAGAGACACTATCGGAAGTATCATTCGCAAGTTCAAGTTAAAGGGCACAGTGGAAACGTTACCTGGTCGTGGCAGAAAGAAGATCCTGACCGCGACTGCTGTGCGCTACCTGAAGCGTAATGTGGAGAAAAATCCCCGCGTGACTGCTAAGGAACTGAAAAAAGACCTGTCAGATGTGGGCACTGAAGTTTCAGCTCAGACAATAAGGCGCGCACTGCATAACGAAGACCTCCATGCCAGAACGCCCAGACGCACCCCCTTGCTGACTCCAAAGAACAAGAAAAGTCGACTGCAGTATGCCAAAAGTATGTGGACAAGCCACAAAGGTTTTGGAACAGTGTACTGTGGTCAGATGAAACTAAATTAGAACTGTTTGGGACAATGGACCAGCGCTATGTTTGGAGAAGGAAGAACCAGGCTTATGAACAAAAGAACACCTTGCCTACTGTGAAGCATGGCGGGGGGTCAATTATGCTTTGGGGCTGTTTTGCTTCTAATGGTACAGGAAAGCTTCAACGTGTGCAGGGTACCATGAATTCCTTTCAGTACCAGGAGATCTTGGAGGAAAATGTGATGGAGTCAGTCACAAACCTGCGGCTTGGGAGACGTTGGACCTTCCAACAGGACAATGATCCGAAGCACACATCCAAGTCCACTAGAGCATGGTTGAACATGAAAGGCTGGAACATTCTAGAGTGGCCATCGCAATCACCAGACTTAAATCCAATTGAGAACCTCTGGTGGGACCTAAAGAAGGCAGTTGCAGTGCGCAAGCCTAAGAATGTGACTGAACTGGAGGCTTTTGCCCATGAAGAATGGGCTAAGATACCCATAGGTCGCTGCAAGACACTTGTGTCAAGCTATGCTTCACGCTTGAAAGCTGTCATAACTGGAAAAGGAAGTTGTACTAAGTACTAAAAAATAATGTCACTAGGGGGTTGAATAAAACTGATAATGATGTGAGCACAGTAAAGACATTTGTGGTTATTCCATCATAAATATTATGTTATGTTTGTCTAATTTATAAGTGCCTCTTTGATATAATTGTAAATAAGATGACTGAAATGATCAAAATCAATGTCAAACTGGCCAAAACACTTTATTTCAGTGGGGGTTGAATAAATTTGATCACAACTGTAACTTCACTATTGTTATGACCCCCCCACATCAATACATGTCTAGGCCAAAGGACAATGAGGAACAAAGAGGAAATTGTGGCTGAGCAAATTCATACTCTAGTCAATAATCATGAAATGTTACAAGACATAGATAGAGCCAAACATTTCCTTTTTAATGACTCTGGGCATGACACATCACAGGGGAAAGGGAAAAGGTAATCTGGGTGAGAGAGGCACCCAAGAAAATGAATAAATAAGAATCAACATATTAAAAAAGCAAAAACATAAGTGGTACTCGCTATCATTCTTGTCAATGTAAAAAAAAAAAAAACAAAGAAATGGTTATTTTCAGACTCCTGAAGGTGGCTTCTTAAAGAAGACGCTCTGCATCAAATGTTCCTTTGTCGAGGAAGTCATTGGACCATCAGCAGGTGTTTAAAAACAATGAGGATAATGGCCAATGGTTGTTATTTGCCGACTAAAACTCAAGGGCCGCCCACAGACATGTAACACTATATCCTGAGCCAGTTCTGTTCTACCTGCTCCACCTCACCTGAGGCACTGGGAGCTTGCCTTTGCAATCCAGAACGCATCGAGTGTCTAACGGACCACATGTACATTCTGTCCATCTACTCACGTCTTGCGCTACAGGTTGCTCCTCTCTTTAATGTTCCACAAGATGCGCTGACTCTTGGCACTGACCGGGATTCACACAGTACTCAGCAGATAAACAAAAACCATACCTGGCTGTAAATACCCGTCTGTCCTGTGGGGAAACCAGAGGACCCTTGTTTATGACCTTTGTTGTTTGTGACGTGGCAAATATGTACTTGAAATTAGGGTTGCACCGAGTTAACGTCCCTCAAGTACAAACCATTAAATAAATGTAGCCAGCTATTCCACCCTGGGAATTGCACCTAGATAATTTTAACTAGGGTCATAGTGTAAGAAAAGGACTATAACCAGGATTCCCTAAACAGCACATCTATTCAAGAAAAATACAATTATTAAGAAATTAAGAAATTTTTACAGTTAAAATCACTAAGACACCACGTCAATCAACAAATAGGACAATAAAATAGCAGAGGAGTGGTAATTCCAGTGTCTCACTGGAATAAGTGATTGTGTGACTCGTCGTGATACAAATGAAAGAAATAAAGAAAAAAAAAAACCTGCAGGGCCAAGACATGCCGAGAGGGAGCGACAAGTCTCCCTCTCTGATTAAAAGCCTTATCATAATCTAAATATAACATCATGGGGGTTGAGCGATAAGTAGGCTGATACATATTCTGAGTAGTGCGAGATTTATTATCGGCAAATAACAATCAGAAAAATAACAAAAACGAGTTGAGACATTAAAAACAAAGCAAACACCTCATACTAAAGAGAGAACTAAAAAGAAACAGAAACAAGGGATCATGAAACAGGGCAACTCTAGTGTCAAAACAAATGGCTGAACACTAGTGATGTTACCCTTGAACCTGAAGCTTCGAAGCTTGTGTCACAAAAGTGACACTCACTACTTCGAACCACTGTATCGATGCTTGATTCGTTCCACAATGATCACGTGACCGCTGACGTCTGAAGCTTTGTTTCGGCACACAACCACGTGACTGCTTCAGGGACTGATTCAAAAGAGCAAATCTTCACGGGCACTTTGAGGGTCGTTTGAGGATTGGTAGAGAGCGTAGCAATATGGAGTCAAATTAGGGTCTTTAATGGGGACGAAAAAAAAATAATATGGCAAATATAAGATTAGCATTTTGCATTTTACGTTCCTAATTTGTTTCTCCAATACTTTCCCTCTTTTGCGTTTCTTTCTTTTCTTTGCGTTTCACATTTTATGTTGCTGCTTTTTTTTTTTGCAATACTTTCTCCCTTTTGCGTTTCTTTCTTTTGTTTGCGCGTCACTGCTTTTCTTTGCGTCTCGCATTTTACGTTCATAATTTTTTTTTGCGCTTCTCTCTTTTCTTTGCTCCGGTTTTACCCTCTGTGTGGGGGCCGGGAAAGAGGCGTGGCCAAGAGCGAAAGGCGTGCTGTGAACGTTCAGCGTCAGTTCAGCTTCCTTCCACTTGCTGAACTGAACTGCTGCTGCAGCGCATCTGGTGTTAAAGGAAGAGAGAGGTCGGGTGTGTGCGAGGTGGTGGCGCATTTCAGGGCATTGTTTTTATTCGCTCAGGTTTTCAAAAGATCATTTCAAACCGACCTCAGTAAAATGTTAATAATAATAATAATATATATTTTTTAAACGAAGTTTTAAAAGGGCACTTTCGTTGATAAAGGGCAGAGTTGGTGGTGCTTTAGCACCTGATGTCTATTCCCCACCCCCACACAGAGGGTAAAACCGGAGCAAAGAAAAGAGAGAAGCGCAAAAAAAAATTATGAACGTAAAATGCGAGACGCAAAGAAAAGCAGTGACGCGCAAACAAAAGAAAGAAACGCAAAAGGGAGAAAGTATTGCAAAAAAAAAGCAGCAACATAAAATGTGAAACGCAAAGAAAAGAAAGAAACGCAAAAGAGGGAAAGTATTGCAGAAACAAATTAGGAACGTAAAATGCAAAATGCTAATCTTATATTTGCGATATTATTTTTTTTCGTCACCATTAAAGACCCTAATTTGACTCCATATAGCAACAGCGATAGAGACAGAGAGAGAGAGAAAGAGAGAGAATATTAATCATTCTCTCTGTAAATATCTATTATAATTGTATCTGTTTTTATTGTTTTATTATTGTTGTTATTAGTGGTAGTAGCAGTAATAGTAGTTATAGTAGTAGTGGTAGTATTAGTGGTAGTAGTAGAGTAATAGTAGTTTTATTATTTTGTGTATTGATTTATATTGATTTGTACTTTTATGATATATATTTGTATATTGTTTGCCTGCTTTGGCAATAGTGTACCTTGTTACATTCATGCCAATAAAGCATTATTGAATTGAATTGAGAGAGAGAGAGAGAGTGAGAGGGAGAGAGAGAGAGAGAGAGAGAGAGAGAGAAATTAGCGAGTAAAATGGAACCATTGCCAAAAAGAGGCCGTTCTGAAGTCTGGAAACACTTCGAACTTTTGCCATCAAATAAGGTTATTAAAAAAATTATAAGAATAAAGACAATTGCCTTATTAATAGCAATTAATGACACTTTGTAAGTCTGTTAGATAATAGGCTGTGCACCAATTATGAATAATATTTTACATGTATAAAATCCATCATATTTCTGTGTGTAGTGTTTCATGTCATCAAATCACTAAAACATTTTTAATTGTTTTGGATACTAAGATGTGCACCATTATAAAATTTTCTCTTTCATAATATTAAAATCACTGTGTGAATTTTAGGTTGTAAAATTTAAAAAATGTTCCGTTTCAGGTGAAGTGCCTGGTCTGCTCTCAGCAGTTGGCTTATAACAACAACACCTCATCAATGCTGACATTGTTAATAAAAAAATAAACCAACTTAGCCCCAGCACAGTAGAAGAACAGTAGAGTTATGCACAATCATTACCCATGTTCACAATCATGACCCAAGTTCACAATCATGACCATCCACCATAAAAATAAAATGTTCAATGCCCCACTGAAAAAGCACCGACTACTTCCACATCCATGATCATAAAATTGTTAACAACCTCATACAGCAAACCCACATGAGTGATAAATATAAATAAGTTATCAAAAGACCTGCTTAAAGGTTTTTCTAAGAATTTTTGAAGTTTACAGTGATACATTGTGATGAAATGCATTTTATTATTCAGCCATCACTCCTTTTTCTCAGCATTCTGCTCAAATCAGCAGTGAGATTTGGAAAACGTACAACAAACAATGTAGTTTTATCAGTTGCCTTTATTGAAACAACAAATGTCAAAATTTTAATGCATTTTAACAGTTCATGCTGTAAAAAAAAGAGTTCCCTTGTCTTCAAACCACAAGATACATGAAGCACTTCATGGTTTTGGCCACCAGATGCCGGTACTGTGCACTGTGTCATGAAGCTTCGAGTAATGAACCTTTTTTCAACTCATTTCGGAGGAAAACTTCAGTGCTTCACAAAGCTTCGGTTTGCCATCACTACTGAACACAATACTTGGAAGATTTCCAGGGCAAGACCAACAGGGAGTATGAACAATGAAGTGAGACAAAACACAGGATTTAAATACAAGACCAAATGAGTGGCCAACAAGACACAGCTGGAAACAATAACGAGATGGTGGAATTACACATGACAGGAGTGTGGCAAGAGAAAACATGGAAAAACAAAATATGAGCACATGGAAATCTGGCGGAGCCAGACGTATCATGAAGCATAAACCAGGAATCCTTAGACACCAAAGTGCACACAGGGATATTTAGACCTAAAGCGATACACAAAGAGACAATGAGTGTAAACACTCAGATGCTACTATGTATGCACATCACTATGACGAACTAACACAGAACAGCTGGGGAGGTAACGCTTAGGGGCATGGCTAAGAAACAGATGGGGGAGAAGACAGACATAAGCATGACACAGGCAGGGGCGAGGCCAGGTGTGACAGTGTCTGAGCTACTTGTCGTTTATTTCAATGTCTATTATTGTCTACTCTAATTGTTCATTCTTTTCTGGATAGTATAGTTTGATGCATATAATTGATACATGCTTGGTTAGATCTTGCATGCTATGCTACATCTGTATTGTGCATATCAGTAGGTTATAGCAAAATGACAAACATAGCACTGATTGTATTTTTCAGTTTAGCCTGTCTTTGTGAGTCCTGGGGGGTATTCCAGAAATTTATTTCACATCACTGTAGCTTGAAGTATTAATGACTGCGTATGCAGAATATTTAGATATTATTAAACGTAAATGTAATACTGCGGTAGATGCTAGAGAAAGGCAGTCAGCATGTCAAAAAATAGCCAACAGAGTTAGAGTGAAAATTATATTTTTATATTTAGCAGAAGGGTGCGATTATATTATTATATTCTCCACATTTATATTACTGTATTGAGTTTTTAAATATATTTTTAATTGAACACTTACTAATTCCAGGTCTAATCTGAGTGGTGTGAAACACACATGGCATCAGATAAAAATGAAGTATAAGAATATAGTACAAAGTGGTATGGATGTACATAACTATATATTATTCTTAAAATATATTTACAGGAAAAATGAAATAATGAAACATAACAGTGAATTTGACTGTAATGTATATTAAAAGGTTACAGGGTGGATGGTAGGGTGGGGTGGGTGGTGGTGCATAATTTAATGTGGAAAGCAGTGATTGCAGATGGAGTCTCTGCCAAATCTACCATCTCTGTTGTCCCACATGCATGTAAGGTTCCTCATCTGTGGGCATGTCAGAGATGGTAGGCTGTCGCTCATCCTGGATGGTTGCAATGTTGTGTAATACCACATATGCCATTATTATGTGGCACGCCCTATCAGGGGTTACTCTGAGCCCCTTCAGGCACTGGAACCTGGCCCCAAGGATTCCTAGGGTCATTTCAATTCTTGCCCTGGTTTTGCTGTGGGCCTGATTGTAGCGGGACTGTGGTCCAGGTGCAGGATCTAAATAGGGAGTCATAAGGTATAGGACAGGCAGGGATACCCTCTGTCTCCATGAAGGAGTCCGTCATAGTGTCCTATAATCGCACTAGGGTTTGCAATGATTTAACTAATACACTGCATGTAAACAACTAGCAAAACTACCACAGGCCTACTCTGTTCAGATTTGTTGTACAGTGTGGAATCATACACGGATCCTGGCCATCTGGCTTCAACATTTGTGATGAGGTGGAAAGCATCACATATGATTTAGATGGGGAGAACGGTCAGTTACAATAGCTACGTTATTTTTGTTACCATTAAAGATAAGTACATTATTCATTAAGGATTATAAAGGTGAGTACCTGTACATTAATGCTATGGATGGATTTTCTGTTTATGTAATCGCCTTCATGTTCTAATGGTGCTGTAATAGGTAGCATATGTAGGCAGGGGAGTAGCAGTTAATTCTGGGCCCTGTACACTCTTAATGTCAGTGGGCCCCTATAAATGCCAGAAAATGAGGCACATGAGCAAAGTGGGCCCCTCTCCCTACTCGGGCCCTGGGTAGCCAGGTCCACTTTCCCCCCACTACCACGCCCATGTATGTAGGTTCCATCAATGCAGCCAATCACTCTAGGGAATCATTAAAATGTAAATGAAATGAAGTTCATTATATATTGCTTCTCCTTTGCTTAATTTCTTTATTGTCCATGTGAATTAAAGACAAACCAATTATGCTTATTGTCCGTGTGAATTAAAGACAAACAAACGATGCTGTGGAATTCCTCTTTGATGTCCATAGCTGGCTTATGCCCAGGAAACACCACAAAACTGGGCACTAGTCGTTTTAATGCCAGACATACTTTACAGACCGACATACAGTAGCTTTGCTGACAGATTCCGCATCTCCTACACAAGAAACTTCCACTAGCAAAAAAATGAAGAGCGATGTATAACAATCTGAAGAGAATTTAGGGCTGATCCGCGATGTGTAATATTTGAAATTTGACGCTTAATAATGGTATTGATGTAAGCAATGGATTGTGCTGAAAAACGGTAACGTTCAATAAAAAATAATCCAAAAATGATAGTAGGCCTATGTCTATTCGGGGTTTTATAAGGCGTTTCCGGCGAATAACTCAGCGAATAAACTGATCTTCAATATCCACATGATCCTCGAGGAAAGGACACGTCATAATGACGTGTTTGTAACTCTGGTTCAGGTCCAAGTTAACCTGCCAGCGAGTAAGTTAGCTTCAGAGCATAAGTTGCTATAGTAACTGACTCAGGTTCTCCCTAAGCTCGGTTTCTGGAACGGAAAACCTCGAGTTTCCGTGAACTCTGAGTTAACTTACCCGGTTTTCTCGCTTAACCCGCTTCTTGGAATACCCTCCTGATGTCACAAGAATGTTTACCTGCCTGTCAAGAGGCTTATAGTAACATATACAGAAGAGAGAACATTTACTTGACAAGATTTTAATTATCTGACAGTTATGAAAAATACAATCAAATTGTTACAAATATTTAACCAGGACCTTCAGATAAAATTAAGATTACTGTTGATGAAGTCAGAAAAAATATTTAAAGCCACTAAAACCAAAAAAGCAGAAGAGCCAGATAAGTGTCGTTCATTCATTCTCAAAAAACCTTGCGGCAGAACTGGCACCAGCTTGGCAACCAGTGTTTAAACTCTCAATTGATATATTTACAGTTCCAGTAGAAGTCAAATCCTCATACATAAAACCACTGCCTACAATTCAATGTCCAAAAGAACATAAAGACTTCATTGTTAATCCTAATCCTAACCATAACCTAACCCTAATCCACTGGCTGTAGATTATGTGACAATGTGTGTTTGATAAACCTGCTAACAGTGGGTGTGGCAGAATCACCTAAACTCAGTAGAGTGATGTTCACATATATTTGCCTTCATTATGTTTTATTCATATAAGATGAGACAGCATTAGCTTATAATTTTAAATGTAGATGGTTTACATGGTTTTGATGGTTTACATCATTCAGACTTAGTGTTAGCGATTCTAATCATCAGTGCATCCTTGGCTATGTTCACAATCTGGTCAAGTGCCTTGAGAATCAGGACATCAATGTCATTATCTGGGTCAATCTCCTCATGGTAGTTCTTCACAGGGAAGATGTGGTTCATGGGGACACCCAGGTGGTTACTGCACTCTTGCATCTGGATGGATGGATGGATAGACAGAGAAGCACACAAACTTTCTAGAGAAACAGGACATCTCCATCAGCTGTATAAGAAAAGTGCTTCTAGACTATCTTCAAATTCAGAAGCACTTTGCTTGTACAACTGATGAAAGAGACTGCCACACTACGCTCTAAGAAATGAAACACTGATATTGTTCTCATTACATGAATGACTAAGTTGAAATTACTCTATGAAATTTTAAACAGTCAAAATAATCAAATGTAACCAACTCACTTTAAACGCACTAGCCCTTGAACTGAATAGGTACACTGTCCCATTGCGTTTTCCGTACTTGCAGTTTCGCATTTGCGTGGTATTTATGATGCTAATGAGCACAGACGCCATTTTCACCCCCAAACGCGTGCGATGGACCCACAGGTGGGTCTCGGTTTTCAACGGTAGCCATCCATCACTTTATTTGGTAAGTGTTTTAATTAATAATGCTTTTAAAATGGTACGTTTGAGACAACAGATAAGTGTTAATTAATTTTTTTTTGCATTCTCCTGTATATTTTGATGGCATTCAGGGCTAATTGTGTAAATTGTCAGTTTGTTATTTTCACATTAAAACATGCAGTTTTATAACTTTTACCTCGTGTTTTTGTGCGCTCGAGTTTTGACATAAATGTGATACCATAGTAAATGATGTATCTGAATACCTGAATATTTATTGGAATAAATTAACAGGGGAAACTGCATTATAAAATTCTAAAATAGTTTTACAATAGCAATTTAAATAACTTTGTAAACTTTTCATATTTTTGCCTTTTCATGAAATGTATCGGTAACTACAAATTGGATTTCAGTTTTGTCAGCACGTGTCTTACCTGACTAATGCAAAGCTAGTAGCTCAAATGTAGTTGTAAGTATTCTTTACTTCTTAAATCAATTCTTTTTAAGTGCTATAGATTCTTGAGGGATTGTGTAACAATACCTGTTATTTATAAATGATACATTTTGATAGTTTAAATTATTGCCTGTCTGACACTTCTATCTCTTGTTTTCAGGCTCTGAATGTGGAGGTGCAAACAGTGTTCTGAAAGTGCATCTATGAGGTACCAATTACTAAAACACTATAAACTGAAGCATGGCCATTATGATCAGAGACACCCATATCAATGCACATACTATGAATGCCCATGCTCATTCAAAACAGGAATGCTCTTAAAACTCATTATCCTGGAAATTCTTGCTAATGTATAGCCTCAACAGCTTTTTCACTTGTAACTGAGTAAGTGCTGGTATTTGCATGTTATGCTAAACTGATTTGGCCAGTAATACACCATTAAATTTTTCAAAGATAATAGGATTAATCACCAACCAAAAATGGCCAGTAGTTGTTTACATTAGTGACATATGACTTTTTATGAGTTATTTTCCACCCTGTTCTTTTATTTCTTTCTGGCTTGTTGAACTACAACAGCTTGGCTGCTGTGTGCCTTTTTAAAGGATAAGTTTGATCACTCTTACAGTTTTTGTAGAGTAGGGCCTTTGTAAACTGAAGATGTTTTGAGTTTATACAGTTAGTTGGACAAGGGGCATTTTATTACTGCATGTCATGGATGCTTAATTAATACTATTTTTTGTCATTCAGGATGTTGGATCTTGGTTCAGTAAGAGAAATGGAGAAAATGGTTTTGGGAGTCTACATCATCCAACACGAGGGAGCAGACTAGTTATTGAGGGATGCACAGTCCTGCAATATCTGGGAGATGTGGCAAATGGATGTGCAGTCTTGCTTGGCTTAATCTACAGTTTAAACTTGAGCTATCACCAAGGACCTGCGATACACATTTGAATTTCTTCAGAAAGTGTTGATGGAACTGGATGGGAACAAGTGCTCCAATAAAGTACAGGTCCTCAAAAACAAACTGCATGAGTAAAATCACGTTCAGTAGATACGACTTCTGTTGACTTACTTGGGCAAAGGAATAAACTGTGTATTTGGATTTTTGACTAGTGTTGGACAAAACAATATGAAACATAAGGAACAAATTTTGGTTGATTTGTAATATCTGCAACGTTTCAAGTTTTCAGCTGTGATGCATGTTTGAATTTCTTCAGAAAGTGATTGGAGTTGGATGGGAACAAGCTCTCTAAGGTGCAGGTCCTCACAAGTGAAAATGTAGCAAAATCGTGTGCAGTTGTCAAGACGACATGGAGTTAGACTTCTGTTGACTCTTACTTGGGCGGAGATTGTCTTTGGATTTTGGACTGCTGCTGGACAAAACAATCAATCAACCTTTTTTCCATTAATAATTGCTGTTTCAACCATGAGCACATGTAACTTGTTTTCTGAGCAGGACCCAAAAACAGTTTAAAATACAAACAGCCAATTCTGATATTGTTGAAGCTATCTCAAATGTCATTGCTAGGTTAATGTTGATTGCGGGCCCGTAGCCAGCATTGTGATGGGGGAGGATCTTTTCCCCCAAAAGTGGACTTCATTTGGCTCTCTACTCCAATGCCCCCTAAATACACGAGAGCACTTCAAACCTTTTATTTTAAACTAGGGGTGGGCATAGATAATTTTTTTTTAATTTAGATTAATCTCACTGAAATCTTGAAATTAATCTAGATTAATCTATATTAAAATGGCTCATATGCGTGCTACCCAAGTAATGACTGAAAGTCAGTTTTTGAGATAGGGTTTCTTAACACAGAGGGTGCATTAGACTAGGGGCTCATCTCCTGTTTCCAAAATGCATCAATGACTGCTTGAGAGAGCTGTTTTACTTTGATACTTGAAGAAAAAAAAACATGCTCAATAAAATGTAGGCTACTCGTGTTCAATGGTTTATTCAGTTAAACATGAATTTGTAAGCCTACATACTGTACATTAAAAGGGGTTGATAACATGTTTATTCAGCTAAACATGATATTTGAAATGTAAGCCAACATTTAGGACATTTAACCTCACAGACGTAATTTGGGGGGGACTTTTTCAAAAGCCGGTTTTGGTCCTCTGCAGTTTTAACGGTTAAAAAATAAATATTTAAATAGCAACGAATCTAGCGCTAGGACCATGCAGAAAACGACCGCTCCGAGCTCCGCTCCGGTAACACTTTACGTTCCTAAAAATGAATTTTCCATGAAGCAAACCTGGCGACTTGGCTGCATCCATGTAAACACACGTACGATTAGTAATTCACAGGTTTGAAAACTCGTTCTCGCCCCTACTGTGCAATTTGGTTAGGAATACAGCCGAGCTAAACTATCAAGTTAAAAGTCATCATAGTTTGCTTACCCATTTTGACCCAGTTCCCAACCCAACTTTAAGAATAGATTAACTGCGATAATTTTTATATCGCCCGATAAGAGTATCAAATTAATGAACACTGTTAACGGCCCACCACTAATTTAAACATATTATTAATTTTAAACACGGTTGCCAACTTTTCAAAATCACTAGTGAGATTAGATTTGGGGGGGGGGGGGGGGGGTCGAACGAACCCTTCGATCCCCCCTGGCTACGGGCCTGGATTGGCATAGTTTTTTTGTTTTTTACTTGTTGTATTGGTAACTGTTACAATAAGATTTAGGTCTCAGGTCTTCTAATTTAGACATTGAGTCATGTTTCCAATTCTTTCTTTTATTGGCATTTAAAAGACCTGCTGATGTGTTCACAAAGTGATCACAAAATCCCAGATTGGAAACTGGAAAACAGGATTCAAGGCCCAGATTTGAAGACCTGTGCTTTCAATAATTGCCTCAGTGTTCATTTGTTCAGGTTTTTATTTGAGACATAAACCTAGCTTGGAGGTACTTTGCAGTTTTTTAAAGGTTCAAATAAATTCATGTTTGGAAATGGAACAGTCAAAATGGATTCAACTTTAGTGGAATTATAAAGAGATTCATAACCCTCTTAAATGTTTTATTTATTCAATTTGTATTTTTAACTATTTGTTTTGTATGTTTATACTGAAAGTACATTTTCAGTTTGTAAATTTGTGCTTAATTTGCATTTGTAGCAGGTAGCAGGGTTTTTATTTTATTTTTTTTATTTATACACATATTGTCTTTGATTCATGATGGTCGTGTAACTTTTGTTAAAATTGTTAAAAACTGAATGTTTAATAAAGTCAGGTGAATTAATGTGACTTAAGTTGTAGTTATTTGACCTACAGCCTTAAATGCAGCAAACCAGGGTTCAGGTTAAATGCAATCAACATAAACCTAAAACAATAATATAGTTTATTTACGTTCAGTAAATTGAACTTAATCATGTCAAGTTAATTCAACCTGTTGTAAGTAAATTCAAGACAACAATGTTATATTAATTCAACATAACTCCATGATGTTGCATTTAATTAAAACAATTTTGTTGGATTTACTTATACAGGTCCTTCTAAAAAAATTAGCATATTGTGATAGTTCATTATTTTATGTAATGTACTGATCAGTAGCGAACCGCGGGGGGGAGAAAGAAGAGCGGTGGTGCCACTTGCTGGGCTTCTTCCCCTTTTTGGGCTTCGCCTTGTAGCTTGGCATTGTGTCTCGTTGTCGGCTTGTCGTTCTGTAACGCTGGGGTGCAGCATGAAGGACGAGACACAGATCCTTGCTTTTGCAGCCAACGTCACTGCTTTAATAACAGAAGCGCAAGACAGCGTACACAGAAACACCTACACATACACGTAACGTGGAGAATCAGACAACGACAAGCACAAGACACTGCGCGAACGCACATTAAATAGACAGACCATGAGCCCCAAGTGATTACGAGACGAGCCACAGGTGGGACGGATGAACACACACAAACAACCACACCCACGAGGATACACTGACGCAGATGGCAAGACGCAGACGACGTAAACACACGCCCACAGGAAGGGGCCCGGAGCTGTTCCGTAACAAACGCACACGAGGGCATCAAAGGAATGAATCGAAACTAGCTAACGACAGCTAGCGTCGCCACAGCGGGCGGAAATTATCATACAGTTAAGCCCGCCCACTAAGAGGGAAGATATGATTGGTCAATTTTACTGTCATTTGAAACTGGTATTGCGCTGAATTATAACTGCCTGGCCCTCTGTAAACGTACCGATAGGGCATCACAGTCCTGATAGGGGGAGACAGTCTCACAGGCTGAACCCCTCACCTTCCAACACAGATTGAATAGAAACGGGTGAATAATTTATTTGCTTAAATTTTTGTAATTGTTTAGATGTCGATTGTCAAACTGTAATAGATAAAATAAAATTGGATAAATTATATATATTTATGTTTTAAAAATATTTTAGGCCCTCTGAGAGGGCATAGAGGGCCCTGACGGTTCCCCACTGGTACTGATAAACATTAGACTTTCATATATTTTAGATTCATTAAACACAACTGAAGTAGTTCAAGCATTTTATTGGTTTAATATTGATGATTTTGGCAAAAAAGTAAAGAAAAAAACAAAAAAATTCTAAAAAAATTAGCATATTTCATCCGACTAATAAAAGAAAAGTGTTTTTAATACAAAAAAAGTTAACCTTCAAATAATTATGTTCAGTTATGCACTCAATACTTGGTTGGGAATCCTTTTGCAGAAATGACTGCTTCAATGTGGCGTTTATGCGGTGCTATAGAGGACCAGGATGCTTCGGTAGCGGCCTTGAGCTCATCCAGAGTGTTGGGTCTTGCGTCTCTCAACTTTCTCTTCACAATATCCCACAGATTCTCTATGGGGTTCAGGTCAGGAGAGTTGGCAGGCCAATTGAGCACAGTAATACCATGGTCAGTAAACCATTTACCAGTGGTTTTGGCATTGTGAGCAGGTGCCAGGTCTTGCTGAAAAATGAAATCTTCATCTACATAAAGCTTTTCAGCATATGGAAGCATGAAGCACTCCCAAAATCTCCTGATAGCTAGCTGCATTGACCCTGCCCTTGATAAAACACAGTGGACCAACACCAGCAGCTGACATGGCACCCCAGACCATCACTGACTGTGGGTACTTGACACTGGACTTCAGGCATTTTGGCATTTCCTTCTCCCCAGTCTTCCTCCAGACTCTGGCACCTTGATTTTCCAATGACATGCAAAATTTGCAGTGCTGCTTCTCTGTAGCCCAGGTCGGGTGCTTCTGACGCTGTTTCTGGTTCAAAAGTGGCTTGACCTGGGGAATGCAGCACCTGTAGCCCATTTCCTGCACACACCTGTGCACGGTGGCTCTGGATGTTTCTACTGCAGACTCAGTCCACTGCTTCCGCAGGTCCCCCAAGGTCTGGAATCGGCCCTTCTCCACAATCTTCCTCAAGGTCCGCTCACCTCTTCTCGTTGTGCGTTTTCTGCCACACTTTTTCCTTCCCACAGACTTCCCACTGAGGTGCCTTGATGCAGCACTCTGGGAACAGCCTATTCGTTCAGAAATTTCTTTGTGTCTTACCCTCTTGCTTGAGGGTGTCAGTGATGGCCTTCTGGACAGCAGTCAGGTCGGCAGTCTTACCCATGGTTGCGGTTTTGAGTAATGAACCAGGCTGGGAGTTTTTAAAAGCCCCAGGAATCCTGTTTAGGTGTTTAGAGTTAATTTGTTGATTCAGATTATTAGGTTATTAGCTCATTTAGAGAACCTTTTCATGATATGCTAATTTTGTGAGAAATTTTGCGTTTTCATGAGCTGTATGCCAAAATCATCAGTATTAAAACAAAAAAAGACATGAAATATTTCAGTTGGTGTGCAATTAATCTAAAATACATGAAAGTTTAATTTTTATCATTACATTATGGAAAAGAATGAACTTTATCTCAATATGCAAATTTTTTGAGAAGGACCTGTAATATATTGTTGCAATTAATTGTATATTATTTTTCTGATTTAAGAAACCAAGTTTTGTGGGACCAGTTGACAACTAGATTAAGTAAATATTAAGTATTATTAAGTAAATAAATATAGCATTTAATTTCTTAAAATTGTTCTGGAATTCAAGGATCATCATGGCATTTTCATGGTCTCAAGATAATTGAGCATTTGTGGGATGTGCAGGAAAACATCTCATAACATACAGTAGCCTACTTAAAAGACCCACTGTTTTGTTTGTTCCAGACACTATGGAACACCTTGTGTAATCCATGCCTCCATTAGTCACAGACATAAGAGGAACCTACACAATAAGAGGCATGTATTATATAATTACCTTCTCTTTAATCTTCTTGCTGTTGTAGATCTTCCTTATATCATCTTTAACCAGTGGACATGCTTCATCAACTCTTGTCATGATGATTACTTGAGGCATATCTGAATAACATGAGGATTTTTTTCTGAGATCATAACATCAACAATAGCCATTATCACAATATGCATTAAAGCAGTTGTCACCAACATGGTGCCCACGGGCACCAGGTCGCACGAAAGGACGTCAGGAGTCACCCGCGGGCCTGTTCTAAAAATAGTTCACTATAGGCCACATATCAATGAGCTGCATCTTTTTTTTTGCTATATTTTTTTTTTATGTAAACTTGAAAATGACAATATTTTAAAAATCTTGTTACATGTAAAATTGTTATATATTAGATTACTAGAGACTGCCTGCGGTTGCCGTGTGGAGACTAGCTAGCGGGCGCAGTGAAGGTGAGGCGATTATTTACACCTGAAAACATGGCCGAAAAAGAAAGAAAACATAATTTTCACAGTGAATGGGAGGAAGAGATCTTTTTTACTACTGTAAAAGATTTCTGCATGTGTCTCATTTGCGGGGCGATGGTAAAGCGACGTGTGGAGAGACATTACAGGGCGTGTCACACAAGCTACCATGCTTACTACCCACTGGGCAGCGAACTATGTGAGGAAAAGGCCCGCGATTTAAAGGCATCTTTTTTCACAAGGCCGGTGAGAAACTCCCAAAAAGCAACCGAAGCCTCATTTAGAGCTACACATTTCTTAATCAAGAAAAAGAAGGCATTTTCAGACTCTGAGATTTTCAAAGAAGCAATGATGATAATCGCAAACTGTGCTTAAAGACAAGAAATATGTAACCGATGTAATCTCCACTCTCTCCGATGTCCAACTGGGGGCGGCTACAATGGTTAGAAGAGTGTCGGCTATGTCCGGGAACTTGGCTGATCAGCTGGACCGGCATCTGGCGAAGTGCAGGTGGTTAAGGCTCTAGTGTTGCAGATATTTATAGCAATAAAGTATTTATAGAAAAAAGTATTGATATTTATCTGTTTGATACCTTATTAAATTATTGTTGATAATATTGAGATAAATCATTAACATGATCAGTGTCTTCACATAGATTAATATAAATAATAATAACATATATAACTAGAGATGTGCATTTCCTGAAGGAAATACATAGTGCTTGAAAAGAGATGCAAGTCTCTGTGTGTGTGTGTGTGTGTGTGTGTGTGTGTGTGTGTGTGTGTGTGTGTGTGCATGTAGTGTATATGCTCCATCTGCCCCATCTACTCCATCTACTCCATCTGCTCTATCTGCCCCATTTGCCTCTCTGCTCCATCTGCCCCATACAGCCCTCTGCTCTATCTGCCCCTCTGCTCCATCTACCCCTCTGCTCCATCTGCCCCTCTGCTCCATCTGCCCCTCTGCCCCATCTGCTCCATCTGGCCCATCAGCCCCTCTGCTCTAGCTGCCCCTCTGCTCCATCTGCCCCTCTGCTCCATCTGCCCCATCTGCATGTATGTATGTGTGTGTGTGTGTGTGTGTGTGTGTGGTGTATATGTGTGTGACTGTGTGGAGTGGGTATGAGAGAGATGCATGTGTGTGTGCGTGCGTGTGTGGGATAGGGGGAGAGACATTCAAAAATAACTGACACTCTATCTCTGCCACTCTGAGTGGAGAAGCCTTGTTTTATGTGATTTGCACCCTCCGAACAAACGGTCGTAGTTCGGGACCCATTTAACCTATCGCTTCACCGAAGAGATTCTGTGAGAGAGGACCCCTTGTTGATGATTTTGATATATTTTTGTGTGGTTTGACCCTAAATTGACTGATTTATGACAAGTTAAATATACACAAAAATCTCAACAAAGCTGATTCTGATTCTCATACATTTATATGGGGGCCAATGGGGTAGTTTTCTGTGTCTGGTGCCAAACAAATGCTCATAACTCTAAAACGAATTTGATCAAATGATTAGATATCTCGGCGTGCCAGAAAGGACAAGTTTCTCTCCCATTTAAAATTTAAATGGAGCTTCTAGGTCAAGGTGTAAGGATTTTACAGCAGTTTATCCAAGAACGTTTTGATCATTTTTTATGCCAGCTCACACTCTAACTGGCAGTGATGATTTGAAATTCTGAACATTCCACCATCATTTTAATAGGGCCATTTTTCATTTTTAAACTCAATTCTATTAAAATCTATAACTCTAATCGACTCCAAAAATGGATAGCACACCACACAGAGCCAAGACCTTCGAAACGCAGTTCGAACGGAATCTGTACGTTAAGCGGTTCGGGCTGCATTAATTGCAGAAATTTGGAGAAAAGGAATAACAATATAGGGCTTTTCGAGCCCTATATTATTTTTATAGGGCTTGAAAAGCCCTATATTGTTATTCCTTTTCAAAATCATCGGCAAGGGGTCCTCTCTCACACAATCTCCTCAGTGAAGCAATAAGTTAAACGGGTCCCGAACTACGACCGTTTGTTTGGGGGGTGCAAATCACATAAAACAAGGCTCCTCCACTCAGAGTGGCAGAGACAGAGTGGCAGTTATTTTTGAATGTCTCTCCTCCTCCCCCACACACGCACGCGCACACACCTGCATCTCTCTCATACCCACTACACACAGTCACACAGAGCAGAGGTGTAGATGGAGCAGAGGGGCAGATGGAGCAGAGGGGCAGATGGAGCAGAGGGGGCAGATGGTGCAGAGGGGCAGATGGGGCAGATGGAACAGATGGGGCAGATATAGCAGAGGGGCAGATTGAGCAGACTCCACACACACACACACACACACACACACACACACAGACTTGCATCTCTTTTCAAGCACTATGTATTTCCTTCAGGAAATGCATGTCTAGTTAATGATATTCATCTATGTGAAGCAAAATTTAGCAAATTTGTGATTTCACAAGTGTTTATCAAACTGGTAGCCCTCCACAATAATTGGTATCCAAGAAGTAGCTCTCAGTTTCAAAAAGGTTGGTGACCCCTGCATTAAAGTGATATTGTCTCTCTGCTCCAAATTTACCAATGATAATTTGAGAACACACAGAAGCAATATGTTCCATGCTTGAGATCTCAGACGTTATTTAATATCAATTTAACAGCATTACTGTGGAATGATTATTGTACTCATGTCAAATTTCTAGAAATATATGTTTGGAGTTTTTTTTTTCTTTTTCTAATAAATATTATAGATATATAATACCATATTCTAATAAAATTTCCTCAAAAAATAGTGTTGATTAATGTATGATTTATGGTAAACAAGACTTTTTTGTGAAGTACTTTTTATAATGCAGGGATTGGATTTTTTTTGTTTTGATGGACGGTTCGGTGAAGAACTATGGAACCCCATTCCCACCGCTTGAAGAAAAAAAAAGTCCATTAGCATCTCATCTCGTTATTATGAGATACTAAGATTGTAAGTCATCATTTTGAGATACTACACTGTATATGGGCTTCCAGAAAGAACAGAGCCCATCGCTGGAATCAACTCCTTTGAATTGAAAATTATTTCTCTGGAGACCTGTTGTAGTGGATATGTGATGGTGCTTTTTTAATGTTGTGTCAGTTGGCCCTTCCTGATTTTTGAAGCAACTGCAGTCCAAGGACCCTGTTGTCTGTGCTATTGTTTATAGGACACAACTACACTGATTGAACCATAATGCTCATCAAACCCAAAATAGTGTGTGGTGGAGAGGGGTAAGTTTTAGAAACTCATGTCCAGTACAGGGTACGCTGTGAATGTCTTTGCTTGCTGCTCCTATATCGGTATTTGGTCATTGTTTTTCTTTTCTCATTGTGAACATTGTGTTCTTCGGAGTCTTGTCCTACACATTTTTTTCCTCTACTGAAATATCTGGGCTACCTGTTGTTGGATCTGTTGGATCTGTTGTTGGATGCAGTGTTAACTCCACTGTGATAGCATTTGTAGTTGGTCTCCAGTAGGCTACTGTTACAGATTCCCAGCGAGTTTATTCCCTGGTTGAACTCTACAATCTGCGCTCTTCATCTCGGCTGGATTCCACTACATACAACATATGTCTCGCCACTGGTATTACTCTGTGGCCTCGGTACAAGCATCATGGACTAAAACCTCGATGCAGATTCCAGGAACACACCTCAACTTCCATCAAGTAGCAGGGACCGGGTTGTGGACCACAGCGTGCTAGCTAGACTAGCCCGCTCTGCTAACACCGCTGCTGGTCTTGCTAACACCACTGTCAACTTTGGACTTCTTAAAATTCACTCACTCATGAGCCAAGGGGGTCTTATCCAGGAACTCCTTACTGACTGTAAGTTGGACTATCTCTGTTTGGTGGAGCAGTGTTCTCAAGTCTCACGCATTGAGCGTGTGACACATGCATTTGACCATCTTCACATGCCACACTTCTGATTTCACACACCGAAAAAATATCTAGTTTATTTACCTCTGATCCATATCTATATCGCCCTCCACTGGCGATCGATCGCGATATACAATGTACGTTCACCACCCGCCACCCCCCCCCGCTCAACAACTTACGTTCGCCACTCCCCCCCCCCACCCCCACCCCCCCGCTCAACAACTAACATATAGTAGTTTGACAACTAATGTATAGTAGTTTCTTACCCATTTCAGATGCTTTCTCACGGATGTTTTTCATCTTTTTTATGACTTTATCATCCATACGTGATACTTTGTCTGCTGCAATGATGTTGACCAGGCAGTAGGTCTGAGCACCAAGACTGGGAGTGCAGTTAGGTGTAGATGTAGTTTTGGCACTTACAGGATTAAACTGAATATGTGAGTGGAAGAAACATTTTAATTTTCAAAAATAGAAATACTTTGACATCAGCAATCCTAACAATGTCCAACAATGTTGTATGTAACTTTTCAAGTTTGTGGGGATTAACCCTCATGCCCTCCTCAAATTTTGCACCCTCTGGACACCTTTGTGGCAAAAATGTACACGCACCAAAAAACTGCTCTTAAATCATAATACATCAATATTTTATCTTGCTTTTTTTTTCATAAATCACTTAATCAATTTCAGACCTACTCAAAACTACCAAACATGAAATTATTTTCAGGATTTTAACCCTTTAAATGACAGTTAAATTATTTGAAGTATTGCAATTTTTTTGGAAAAAAACACAAAAAATTGATTATTTTCCATAAAACAAACAGTAGACAGATGGGGCATTGGTGGTAATTAGAGTCTTAGATATGGCAAAGATTAGTAACAAAATTGTTTTGATTGCATTATTATTTTTTATGTAGTGCCAGATTTCATATTTTGCACCCTTTGGACACCTTTGTGGCAAAAATGTACATGCACAAAATCAGCAATAAAATCCTCATATGTCAACATTTTTTTTTTGCTTTTTTTTCATAAATCACTTAATCTACTTCAGCCCTGATCAAAATGATCAAATATTCAATCATTTCCAGAATTTTAACCTTTTAAATGACAGTTTAATTACATGAATGATTAATTATTTGTTTAAAAAACCCACAAAAATTGAATTATTTTCCATATAATAAATACTAGATGGATGGGACATTGGTGGAAATTAGAGTCTTGGATATATCAAAGATTAGCAAAAAAATAGATTTTATTGCATTATCAATTTTTATGTAGTGCCACATATTCCCTCTGAACACCTTCGTGGTCAAAAATGCCCCATTGACTTCCATTGAAACCACGTTTTTTGATCTCACTGCAGTTACAGTATAAAACCATGCATTTTGAAATGTCAGTATTTCATTTTGAAGAAAAGTAGTGAAATTTGACATTTTTACTATATTCCATTGGATTCAGCCATTTTTCCATTTTAGGCTGATGAATGAAATTCTTGTAATTTTGCCAGTTATATTATGGAGTCATGTGACTAACAGGGAAACCCCAAGTGTGTGTGTGTGTGTTCAGTTTAGAAAGAAAGAAGGAATTGAAGAAAGAAAGAACACTTTTGTTGTAATTGTTATTGCTGTCACAAATGTACAATGGAATTAGAACTCTGAATTTCACTATAACCTCTAACCATAACACAACAATACACACATATGGAACAAGAGGCAGCCATGTAAGGTGCCTGGAGAGCCTTTGCTCAAGGGCCCATAGTGGTCCTAATGAGGGTGGGGTACAGATGGGGGCTGACTTCTCTAACCTCTGGACCAACTTTGAGTTTAGCTACTAAAAGTTTAGTTTAGTTAATTTCAAGCAGACCAGCAGGCACTGCAGCATGTGACCTGGTGCTCTCTACAAATACACATGTTACACTTGGTGCAGGTGGTAGAGGACCTCTTCTTTAGGCCTGTGCACAACCAGCACACACCTCTCTTTCTGGTGGCAGTAGTGCCAATGGCTATATCAGTTGTTTCTGTATGAGAAGCAACAGGGGCCTGCAAATCCATCACCATGGCAGCAGCAGCTGCTGTACGTGGAGGGTGCCGTCTCCGTGCAATCTCTGAGGACACCATGGATTTCCCCAGCTCCTCTAAGAACAGCCTCCGTCTGTATGTTCTTTTCTGGTTTCACGAGGGATCCACAGAAGTGAACAGCACAAAAGCATTGAAGGCAGAGATATCGATGCAATTAAAGAAGAGGACAAGAGGTCACCGGGCGGTCCGCCTCCTACAGCTGTAGGAGGTGGACCGCCCGGTGGCCTCTTGTCCTCTTCTTTATATATACTGATATATAACTGATAATTGGCACTACTGCCACCAGAAAGAGAGGTGTGTGCTGGTTGTGCACAGGCCTAAAGAAGAGGTCCTCTACCACCTGCACCAAGTGTAACATGTGTATTTGTAGAGAGCACCAGGTCACATGCTGCAGTGCCTGCTGGTCTGCTTGAAATTAACTAAACTAAACTTTTAGTAGCTAAACTCAAAGTTGGTCCAGATGTTAGAGAAGTCAGCCCCCATCTGTACCCCACCCTCATTAGGACCACTATGGGCCCTTGAGCAAAGGCTCTCCAGGCACCTTACATGGCTGCCTCTTGTTCCATATGTGTGTATTGTTGTGTTATGGTTAGGGGTTATAGTGAAATTCAGAGTTCTAATTCCATTGTACATTTGTGACAGCAATAACAATTACAACAAAAGTGTTCTTTCTTTCTTCAATTCCTTCTTTCTTTCTAAACTGAACACGCACACACACACACACGCACACACACACCTGGGGGATGGTCTGGCTGCCGGTGGATGTGCTGATACCGGGGTTCACCTGGGGATTAACACTGCAGTCGGAGCCTACAATACCAGCATCACTGCTCCGACACGGAATGAAAGCCTGGCATTCATCAACAGACATTTACAGTGACAATATCAAAACCCAGAACTTTCAATTCTACCTTTTACCTAGTCTGATTGTGTGAATTATGTGTGACTTGTGTATTTGTGTGTTAACGGGCCGCCCAATGGAGGATGGGTTCCCTTTTGAGTCTTGGTTCTCCCGAGGTTTCTTCCTATTCCCCACCATCATAGGGAGTTTTTCCTCGCCACTGTCGCCTTTGGCTTGCTCATTAGGGTTCTGGACCCATAGTATTGTTAACCTTGTAAATCCTGTAAAGCTGCTTTGCGACAACTTGAGTTGTTAAAAGCGCTATACAAATAAACTTTGACTTGACTTGACACACACACACACACACACACACACACACACACACTTGGGGTTTCCCTGTTAGTCACATGACTCCATAATATAACTGGCAAAATTACAAGAATTTCATTCATCAGCCTAAAATGGAAAAATGGCTGAATCCAATGGAATATAGTAAAAATGTCAAATTTCACTACTTTTCTTCAAAATGAAATACTGACATTTCAAAATGCATGGTTTTATACTGTAACTGCAGTGAGATCAAAAAACGTGGTTTCAATGGAAGTCAATGGGGCATTTTTGACCACGAAGGTGTTCAGAGGGAATATGTGGCACTACATAAAAATTGATAATGCAATAAAATCTATTTTTTTGCTAATCTTTGATATATCCAAGACTCTAATTTCCACCAATGTCCCATCCATCTAGTATTTATTATATGGAAAATAATTCAATTTTTGTGGGTTTTTTAAACAAATAATTAATCATTCATGTAATTAAACTGTCATTTAAAAGGTTAAAATTCTGGAAATGATTGAATATTTGATCATTTTGATCAGGGCTGAAGTAGATTAAGTGATTTATGAAAAAAAAGCAAAAAAAAAATGTTGACATATGAGGATTTTATTGCTGATTTTGTGCATGTACATTTTTGCCACAAAGGTGTCCAAAGGGTGCAAAATATGAAATCTGGCACTACATAAAAAATAATAATGCAATCAAAACAATTTTGTTACTAATCTTTGCCATATCTAAGACTCTAATTACAACCAATGCCCCATCTGTCTACTGTTTGTTTTATGGAAAATAATCAATTTTTTGTGTTTTTTTCCAAAAAAATTGCAATACTTCAAATAATTTAACTGTCATTTAAAGGGTTAAAATCCTGAAAATAATTTCATGTTTGGTAGTTTTGAGTAGGTCTGAAATTGATTAAGTGATTTATGAAAAAAAAAGCAAGATAAAATATTGATGTATTATGATTTAAGAGCAGTTTTTTGGTGCGTGTACATTTTTGCCACGAAGGTGTCCAGAGGGTGCAAAATGCATCGAGCAAGTATGGATGACGTGTAAGAGTAAAAAATATTAGATTTCAAAAATTTTATAAAAAAGTAGATTTTCTGCAAAAAATCATACCACTTGCTGCAACATAGTCAAAATGATAATTAAATGAAAAAAAAAATTTGAAAAAAATGTACAAAAATGCCCGAGGAGGGCATGAGGGTTAAGGTCGCAGATGGCACTGCAAAACTAGTAGTTGATAAAACACCTGCACATTCAGAATTTTAGATAAAGTCCCCATGAAAACTGAAAACATATAAAATCCTCTTCATTTCATCACTTTGACTTTGTAGGTTTCTCATTATTTTACATGCTGAAGCCACAAGTACGGTACAGTAATTTAAGTAATTTAAGTGCTGTTACTGAGTGTCCTCACTTTGTATCCTTCCTCAACAAGACCTGCTAGGGCACTGATGATGTCTTCTACAGGTGCACCGCAACCATCTGGTCCTTCAAGTCCCATGATGTCATTGAAGACAAAAGGCAAACAAGAACCATCCTCTCTATAAATGTAGTGGGTCTTGTACTAAAAAAAACAATTAAATACAGTAGATGCATATGCAATTCATTTTCTGCATCTGCAAAAGTTCTCAATTATATGAGGTGTAAAGGATTACTAGTCTTCACACAATGTTCTAAACAATATGGCATGCTGTTGCACTGTTGGATACCCCTGAAATTAACAATTATTTTCTCATAAGTTCAGAGTTACTTGTCACTGGACAGTTGTGGTTAATCATTGTTTTGTTCATGAGCCAAACATCTTAATATATAAATCTTAAACTCTGTCTCTAGGACCAGAATTTGACTTGAGTTAAAATGAAAACCAAACATTATATATACTGTGAATATGTGTAGTATTTTAAAGTACGTAAATATTAATGTACTTACTGCTTTTGTGAAACTTTTGCCAGATGTTGCATCAACAAGAGCTCCACTGGTGATTCGTCCTTGGAAAACATTATTGACTGAGTTTATGAAGCTGGACTTTCCTGCTCCAACCTCTCCAACAACCAGTAATCGGATGTACTTAACATCTGAGTGGCTGACATTGAATTTCCTTAGGTTCTTTTCTAAGGACCCTTTGTCTCTGTCAGGAATGACAACAAAAAAAGAGTGATAAGACCAGTGGTAAGACTTTTTCCATTTTAGAACATAAAGTTGCAAAACGTTGGTGAAAGTGGCTTTGTATGATGTGAAACATTAAAATTTTTCCACAGTAATGAATGAGTAAAACAATCTCTGCTAAAAAGCACTGATGGCATCACACAGGACAATGACAAAAAAAGAAACCAGATTGAAAGTGCAAGTAAATAAAATGCACTTAGCCAATGCTTTATAGATGTGTAATTTTAAATAAAATGACATTAAACAGATTTATAAATGTGTAAAAGTATATAGTCTTATATAAAAACTTTAAACTGATTTGTAAATGTTTAAGACATTTGTAAATATTTTATATTTATATAACATTAAACTGTCACGTTGAGGACCCCGGCCCCTCCCTTTTGGGCGTGTGTTAACGTTGTCCACGTGCTTTGTCTGCGTCAGTGGATTCCCGTGGTTATGGTTATGTCGTGTGATAATCTGTCTCACCTGTGAATCGTCTCGTAATCACGTGGGGCTAATGTGGTTTGTCTATTTAATGTGCGCTCGCGCAGTGTCCTGTGCTCGTCGTTGTCTACTGTTTACACGTCTGTGTATGAAGTGAGTGTTTCATGTGCGCTATATGCGCTATTTACGTAAACAAATTAAACGTAACGTTTGCTGCTACGTGGGATTCTTGTCTCATCCTTCTCGCCAGCGCCAACTGTAAAGGGGCAGAGGACTCCGGGGGAGAACGCGTCCTCCAGATCTTCCAGGGCCAGCCCCATGGACTGTTCCCGGGGTGAGAGCCCGGCAGAGTCCATGGAGGGGATCCTGGAGGGTGAGGAGGAGATGATGGACTGTGAGGAGGAGCTCCCTCGCGCTGCACCTGGCACGTCCGCCAGCCGCGCTGCACCTGGCACGTCCGCCCGCCACGCTGCATCTGGCACGTCCGGGTTCGCAGCGAAAGCAGGAGGGGGACTGCCCAACGCAGCACCAGCAGCTCCGGATCTCTCCCCTAATCGCTCTCCTCCTGGCGCGAAGCCTGGCGCCTATGTCGTGTGTGTGTGTGTACCAGTGTTTGTTAGTCTCCCCATTTGTGTGCCTAACCCATTTTTCCCTCTCGTGCCACTATGTGTAAGCGTGCCTGTGTGTGTGTGTGTGTGTGAATGTTCCGTTTACTGTGTCTAACGTCTTTTCCCCGGTCTTTTCTGCTACGTGGGATTCGTGTCTCATCCTTCTCGCCAGCGCCAACGTCACAGAAACCAATTTATAAATGTGTAAACGTATATAGTCTTATATAAAAACATTAGACTGATTTATAAATGTTTGACTTTTATAAATATTTTATATATTTTATATTTAAATAAAATTAAACTGCATTTTAGACTATGTAGTCTTATAAAAAATAAAAAAAAAAAACATTAAACTGATTTATAAATGTGTAAGTCTATAATTTTATATTAAAAAAAACATTGAACTGACTCACTGCCAGGGTGTTTTCCTCCATTCTTTACCAAATTCTGAAACACAAAATTCACCCAGATCATACAAAGTAGTTACACAATACAGGTCATAAATACTGAAAATGCAATTCAGGTGCAGTTTACACACAGCATCAATAATCTCAACTGCATAATGGCCTCTTGTCACCCTTCCTGCCACTGCTATGCTGTCTCCAATCCCACATGTTGTCCATTATCTTATATTTATGATGTATAATTTATAGTATTTCTTGACACTGTTCCTGTTTGATACTGGCTTATATGCCTTTTTTGTTTTGATGATCTGTTGTATTGTTCACATGACTGTTTAATGTACTCGAGATTGGTTAGAGCTATCCCTGGAAATAAATAAATAATTTAATTGAATAGTCAATTAAACAATCTTCCTAGTAATACATCCTTAGATCCTTAGTCTTTGTTTATACTTGGTAGTTTTGTCCATCTCAAGTTTTAAAATATAACTGGATCCATAAATATAGTTGGTAATGCACCCAATGTGCAGATTGTTCAAACCAGTTTAGGTACAGATGTCAGTCTGCTTGTGTTTTGACATATGCCTGTTCTTGTCACTGTGAAATCAGTAAAAACCCAAATAAAACCTCTATGACTAAGCAGCATACTGTATCCAAATTATTACAGCTACAATCACATTTTAACCTGCATAATGTCAGACATGTTTGATTGTAAAAAGTAAATTAAGGTGAAAAGTAAATTCATTCACTTGTGCCTTAGAGCTCACCTTTATTTGGTTGTGGAGTTGATGGTTGTGATTCCTGTTTAATGCTCATTGGAAAATTGGTCCTTGTAGTACTGTTAATTATAAGTAATTATAAAAAGCTAACATTAATTGAATTTGTTGATTAATAATCGGTGTATTAGAAGACCAAATCCTTTATGTACACACAGTTTGTGGTCGGGTAAGTGTGTTCCAGCAGCTTGTTTCCAGGATTATATGGGCAGTGCTCTGCCTGTTCTTTTGCCCTCACATTCTCACGCCCTCTTGCACACCTACATTCACATAAAAGGAAAATGAAAGTTCACAGGATTATACTTCCAAGAAATTCTACAGAATTAGTATTGCAAGAAACTGACTACATTTCATTATTATAGACCCACTCTTTAATAAGTTTATTAAGATTTCAACTTTATTAACATGTCAGGTGGACCCCTTCCTAAACTCATCTCATTGTCAGTGGATTTCCAACCTCTTGACAGGCAGATCACAAGCAATATGTGTGGGCAGACATCATCAACCTCATCCTCACGTTCCTTCAACACTAGAGTTCCACAGGGTCCTGAGACCCCTGCTGTACTCACATGACTGCAGATGACACTGAAGTTAAGCCAATATCGCCAATTGTAGTTCACATCCCTATCGTAATTTGTCCTCCACATTTATCCATGTGTGCAGTGAGAACGCACACACACACACACACACACACCCACCCACACCCACTAGTGATCACTAGGAGGCTGTGATACACACTTGCCCAGAGCAGTGGGCAGCCCTATCTCCAGCCAGTTAACCACCATGACTGCTCCACTTGTCATGGGCCTGATCTTAGAGAACAACATGAAGGCCTAACTGGATGAGGTTAAGCCACAAGAGAACTGGTATGAGGTTACCAACCTCCTCCTGAATTTCAGCAAGACAAAGGAGTTGATAGACTTTGGCAAGAAGCAGGAGAGGAACTACCAGCCCCCCAGGATCATTAGAGTCATGGTCGTGTGTATTTCAGAATGTTCTATGCATTACAATTGATAACAGTATTGACAATTCCTAGTTATTTTGTAATTGTTAAGACTGAAATGTGTTATGTCAAAGTCTTAAGTCCTAAGTCATGACTCATTGTCATGGAAAAACTATTACTTTCATGTCTTAAGAATGTCAACTTCTTAAGAATATATCTTAAAGTGTCTTGAGACATCTTGGTATATGAAACTTGAAACATCCATTCTAAGCTGGTCAAAACTGAGAATGATTGCTGGGTATGTTAAAGATTAATATCTTTGCTTTTCCATAATCAGATAAACAAGATTGACTTACACAGAAAACAGATTGCCTAATGCAGAAAACAAGATTTACTAATAGGCAAAAAGCAATTTATCCAGATAATTCCAGAGGCTTGACTATTAAAACACCACATAAAAATTACTTGAACTCATTTATGTTAGTAATTTACTTATCCACACCACACCACCCAAACATATACATGTGGATATGGAGATATACAGAGAGAGATTCACTGAGGTGATACAGTCATACATGCTTTGACGAGCTTATTTTCTTGTTTGGGGATTTCTGCAGCAGTAGTACAACCGGTTGATCTTGTTTGGTAAGCGTGGAATGCTTTTCCTCTGAACTGTGTGCATGGTCTACGGAAGTAAATATAACTGTTGACTCAATTACAGTATGTTACACCTCTCTGATTGTGCATGGTGCGTATAGAGATTTGAGGTGATCTCTTGGTGTGCAAAACTGTTCAATAAAGTCTTTTTCTCAGCTTAACTCTGGTCTCATGACAACATCAGCATGCTAGTGCAAGACACATAAGTGTCATCACATGTGGACACCAATTCAGACGTCAATGTCTTAAGCTTAGCTTTGAGATTATGGAACTGTTGTGGGTGCCGGAATGCGACACACAAGGGCACAGCATGTATAACTACTGAAATCTGACAATCCAGATAAATTAACAGAGAACAGGCAGTAGTCAAAACCAACCATCGGCGCAGATGGAAATTCTGAAGTGAGGGGGACCAAGCTGTACAATATATACGTTTATGCTTGTAGATGCTAGATTTCGGATGGGGTCAATATAAATCTGGAGGGGACATGTCCCCCCCGTCCCCAGTGCCATCTGCGCCCCTGAAACCAACACATGGCAGACAATAACAAAAGTGAACTCTTAGAGTACAATCGGGGTGTTCCAAAAGAAAAGTGAGTAAAGATTAATTACAGTTAGGTATAACAGAAGTAAATCTTCTTCTTCTTCTTCTTCTTCTTTCGGCAATTCCCATTTAGGGGTCGCCACAGCGGATCAAACTCCTCCATCTGGCCCTGTCCTGATTGTCCTCCACTGACACACCAGCCACTCTCATATCCTCTACCACTGCATCCATAAACCTCCTCTTATGTTTACCTCTCCTCCTCTTGCCTGGAAGTTCCATCCTCAAGACCCTCCTAACAATATACCTCTCCTCCCTCCTCTGTACATGTACAAACCATCTCAATCTTGTTTCTCTAACTTTATCTCCAAAACAAGCTACATGTGCTGATCCTCTAATAAACTAATTTCTTATCCTATCCTTCCTCGTCACTCTAAATGAGAATCTCAACATCTTCATCTCAGACACCTCCATCTCCCTCACCTGTCTCTTTGTCAGTGCCACTATCTCCAGTCCATACAACATAGCAGGTCTCACTACTGTCCTATAGATCTTTCCTTTGATTCTAGCCGACACCCTTCTATCACAGATCACCCCAGACACTTTATGCCATCCACACCACCCTGCCTGCACTCTCTTCTTTACCTCTCTTTCACTTCCTCCATTACTTTGTACCCTCGACCCTAAGTAGGTAAACTCGTCAACCTTCACCAAATCAACTCCTTGTAACTGGACCTGTCCACCGTCTGCCCTCTCCTTCACACACATGTACTCTGTTTTAATCCTGCTCACTTTCATTCCCCTACTCTCCAAAGCATATCTCCATCATATAACAGAAGTAGATACTTGGATTAATTACAGTTGTGTGCAACAGATGTAGATTACTTTGATAGGTGTCTTAGGCAAGGATAGAGATCCATTATGCCATCACACAAACACCGTTCAAAGCCTTTAAACCAACTACAGTATCTTAAATGTTAACCATCTTAGGAATGGCAGGATATCATAGAAAGTGGATTTGTGATTTTAGCAGTGTTTGTCAGCAAATTTTGATTATCCGGACAAACAGGCTGAGGAACAGTTTCTTTCCCAGAGCTGTAACATCCATCACTCCCCCTGCAAACCCAAACCCTTAGGACCTATTGCACTATATTTTTTATATCCGCACTATTGCACTATTTCTCATTTGCAACTTTGCACCACAAAACTTATATTGCCGCTAGTAATATTTTATTTTAGTTATAATACTTTAGTACTATACCCCAGGGTTGCCCACTAGTTTTCTGCTTGCGAGCTACTTATAAGATGTCGGCGATGTGTGTCGATCGTAGACGTCGGATTGGCTACCATGTATGTCAATCAATATACAACCGTCAGTACAGATAGACGATAGCCTATCATTCATCCACTACTTTTTAATGTCATGCGATCTACCCACACTTCCTTCGTGATCGACGTAATGGGCATCCCTGCTATACACAATATAAATACAGTATATGCTATACCATGCCACATAATCAAAACAGTTATACCATCATTCCATAACTGCCTCACCCACACCATGTTACTGATATGAAACCAGTATCAGTCCCAACAGACTAGTGACATTTTTTTATGTATATATGTTGTCTTGCACTGTTTTTATTTTTTTAATCTTGTTATGTGACTAAGAGGTACCACTCAGAATTTCATTGTATCATGTACAATGACAATAAAACTCTACTCTACATTAAGTTTTAGTCATAGTATAAACTATAATGTCATTTAGTTTTAGTTATAATTTAGTCATCTGAATAGTTTTTAGTTTTAGCCATATAAATTTACAATTGATTCAGTCAACTAAAATATAAAGTGTGTAAAATGCAAATGTTTTTTGTCATTATATACCAGCAGTCTGTCACGTCCAGCCCCTCCCTCCTCCCTGGTCCCGCCTAGCTCCCCGCTCCCATTTGTTCCTCGTTTGAGCATACTACGTGTTCGATAGCTTCCGTATTGTTCTATTAGCTGTTTAGTTGCTTGTATGGTCCCCCTTGTTTACTTACTTCCTTGTTTATTAGCTCTCCTGTGTTTTGTGTCTTGTGTCCTTCTACTTAATAAATCTATTATATACCTGCGTTTGCGTAACAACCGCCCCTTGAATCGTTACACAGTCCAACATTTGTTAACCAGTTGTGGAATATTATTCATATTTGAAAGACCAATACACACAAACAATTTTTTAAAAACAACATAATTATTTTCCTGACCTTACTTATTGAGCATAACAATATCAAAATATCAGTGATGAGCAGTGTTGCGAATAACGCTGTAAAAAATAACGGCGTTAGGTAACGGCGTCATTTTGTCAGTAACGGGATAATATAATTCATAACTTTTCCTGTCGTTACAATGCCGTTGACGTTACTGGTCATTAAAAGCGGTGCGTTACTATATATTGATATACTAACAGTAATCCGAGTGGACCCCTGCCCAGGCTAGTGAGGAGTAACAGATCTCGATAGGTCACAGTTCTCGGTGTAACCCCTGTTTAACTTAACAAGTCAGTAAGCGATTGGCTAAGGCAGCGTTATGGTAGCCAATCAGAGCCAGTGTTTTTACACGTGTGCCGAGGCACACCAGTGACACACAACACAAATGGAGAAGAGGCAGAAATGGCGAGTCAGGAGCAAGCCAAAGAAAAATTAACATTTTCAAGGTGGCGATATAAACATTATTTAAGAAAATACTTGAAGTTCATAAATGTCTACCAGACTGGGTATTTGATTTATTTAATTAAGAATAGAGGTTTTATTATTAAGTTTACTTCTATTGTGAACAAACCAGTTGTCTCAGGTTGAGAGAATTTAATTTAATTTGATAATTTGATAGATGTAAATACACTTTATATAGTGTAACTGTTTACTTTTGCTTTTTTTTTTTTTTTTTTTTTTACAAAGATTTGGGATTTTAAAGGTGTGACGCGCGGCTCGTGGCGAAGGATGAGACACGGGATCCTTGCTTTGCGTAACAGACGTCACTTTAATTAACAGATATTGCGCAATAGTGCACGGAGAACAGAAACACTCACACAGCAACGTGTAGACTGTAGACAACGACGAGCACAGGACACTGCGCGAGCGCACATTAAATAGGCAAGACACATTAGCCCCACGTGATCACGAGACGATTCACAGGTGAGACTTATAAATCACACGACAAAACCCCAACCACGTATATCCACTGACGCAGACAAAGCACGTGGACAATGTTTACACACGCCCAAAAGGGAGGGGCCGGGGTCCTCAACGTGACAGACGCCCCCTCCAAGGGCACTACTCGTCCCGGGGTGCCAACAGGACCGAGTGCCCCGAACCCACCACGATGGGCGGATCCGACGCGCTCAGTCCTGCGTCTGGGAGGTGACCGCCCTTGGTGAAGCGTCCGCCACGGACTGCCTAGAACACCCTCCCTGGGAAGACGGGGGAAAAGACGGGAGACACATTAAATGGAACAGAAACAAACACACAGACTGGCATACTCACACACAGAGGCACAAACGGGAACAGGGGGTTTGGCAGACACACGGGAAGACTGACGAACACTGGCACAGACAAACACATAACAGGCGCCAGGCTGCGCGCCAGGAGTAGAGATAAGAGGGGAGAGAGATCGGGAGCCGCAGTGGTCGGTCCTCCGCCAGGCTTTGCTGCGAAGCCTCCGCTGGGAGCAGCGCGACTGGCTTGCGCGCCTGGTGCACCGCGACTGGCTTGCGCGCCTGGTGCACCGCGACTGGCTTGCGCGCCTGGTGCACCGCGACTGGCTGACGCCCCGTGCGGGCCGTTTGGGGTTTCCTCGTTAATGTCCATGTCTTCCTCCTTCACCCGGCTCCACTCCATGGACTGCTCCGGGCTGCCACCCCGGGAGTAGTCCATTGCGTTCTCGCCGGAGCGATCGGAGGGTGGACGGCTCTCCGTACTCCCCTTAACGGTCCCAACGGATCTCTCCGAGGACGGCGGACTGTCCTCCTCCTCCTCCGTATAGGAGTCGTCCTCCGACTCACCGTAGTCAGCGGTGGGTGTGGAGCACCCCAACGGAGGGTAGTCCTCCTCCTCCCCACCCTCCTCTACGGTAGGAGTGGAACCCACGGGCGGAGGGAGGTAGTCGTCTTCCTCCGACTCCTCCTCCTTGCCGTGGTCGACGGGGGAAGCCTCGCTCACCGACGGGGGGTAGGCTTCCTCCCCTTCCTCTCCGTAGTAGACGGTGGAGGCGTCGCACAACGAGGGAGGGTAGCCTTCCCCGTCGTCCTCCTGCTCCTCCTCCTCGGAGTCCTCGACCCCGAACTCGCTCTCGGGAGTCCCCTCCGTCCCGCAGAGCTCGAAGGAGCCTACCCGCAGGGGTGATGGATCCCTAGAGGGAGAGGGGCGGTACTTCTCCCACAGCCTTACCGCCTCTTGGCGGAGCCTCTCCGCCGCCTCGGGGTCGTGGTGCTCCCGCGCCTGACGCAGCAGGGACGCGCAGATCGGGTCCTGCTCCATTGTCGAGGCGGTTACGTAGCGGGGGGGAAGTTCCTCTCCTCTCTTTCCTCCTGTTCGTGGTCGCCCTTCCGCAGGGGTGGAAGTGCCCGGGAAGGAGAGGGGTGCCTCTTGACCCATACCCGCGCGGCTGTCCGGCAGTACTCTTCCGCCAGCTCGGGGATGGCCGTCTCCCGAGCCGCACACAACAGGTACGCACACTCCGGGTCCTGCATTAGCAGCTCCAGAGTCGGCGTGGAGCCGCGGCGCGGGGGGGAGGAAGACGGGTGGCGATGCCGCTTACCCGGCTTCTTGCCCTTCTTGGGCTTTGGCTTGTAGCCTGGCATGTCTTGGTGTCTCTTGACGGCTCGTCGTTCTGTGACGCACGGCTCGTGGCGAAGGATGAGACACGGGATCCTTGCTTTGCGTAACAGACGTCACTTTAATTAACAGATATTGCGCAATAGCGCACGGAGAACAGAAACACTCACACAGCAATGTGTAGACTGTAGACAACGACGAGCACAGGACACTGCGCGAGCGCACATTAAATAGGCAAGACACATTAGCCCCACGTGATCACGAGACGATTCACAGGTGAGACTTATAAATCACACGACAAAACCCCAACCACGTATATCCACTGACGCAGACAAAGCACGTGGACAATGTTTACACACGCCCAAAAGGGAGGGGCCGGGGTCCTCAACGTGACAAAAGGATTTTATCCTGAACTGGTCTGTTGATGTGCAATAAATATCAAAAGTTAAACACCTTTCTGATCTACTCATTTCAACTGACTGTGAAAACTGCTTTTTCAAAAAATCCTTATTCATGACATGTAACTTTTTTTACTGTAATGCAAATAGTTACTTTTCCTGGTAAAGAGTTACTTTTATTATAGAGTAATTCAGTTACTAACTCAGTTACTTTTTTGAACAAGTAGTGAGTAACTATAACTACTTTTTTAAAGTAACGTTCCCAACACTGGTGATAAGTAGGCCTGGTCTGCCTGAAAAATATATGCATTGTTCATAACAAATTGCATATTATATACTTCATAAAACTGGGTAACAAAAAAGCAGCAGTGCCATTTTCTAGTGTGTACAGAGGCATTTGGACATGATAATCACTCACAGCATATCACCAAGTCCAACCATAAGCTTCACCACTTACAATATTCTGGAACTACCAGCTGGGACATTTATGCTATTGGAACAGCAAGAATCTGCTGGTTTGCATACCTCCATTATAATGCAACAAAGAAATGGCAAAAACGCAGTGAGGAAACTATGATGAGGTTGTTAGCCATGATGGAAAGGTGGCACTGGTCAAATGATTTGACAGTTGATCAGTTGTAATGGCTTCCAACTTTGTTGGTGTCGGCAGAATGGATGAAGTGCAAAGATGGGAGAAAAATCAGGCCAGATTTCTGAAAGTGTCCCATTCTGAAGTTGTTAAGCTGTACAACGAGGCAATGGGTGGAGTTGACTTACTTGATCAACTCATCAGTCTATACAAGGGGTAGGCAACCGTTGGCACGCCAAGGCATAATCACTGACATGCTGGATGAGTGACCGTAGCGCGCGAATCTGCGTGAGCGGCGGAGGCGTTTATACTTGGCGATTGATCACGATATAATACTTAATTTGTGTCCATTTACGCCTCCCCTCTGCTAATAATTTACACTCGCCACACAACCCCCCCCCCCCCACCACCACCGCCCCCTCAACAATTTGAACATACCGATAGGTTGTCTCTCCAGTAATAAACACGGACACCAGAAACACAAATCAAATTTCTATCGTAATTCATAGCAACAGTGAATTCCAGGACAGTCATTCCAAGAAAGCTTTCCAGTGTAATTTCTTCACAAATGTTTTAGTTCAAACATTCCTCTAAACACAAAGATGTTCTGACATAACTCCTGACAAAACTGTGGTCGGATGTGTTCCTGTGGGGGATGCAGGATCTGGTGTTCCTCCATAAAACCATGGGGGGCAGCAAATGGTGGTTTACCTCAAGAGGTTCCCATAGCAATGGGATAAAACTGACCATTTGTATTTTGGTTATATCAGTGTGTTTGTGTGGCATGTTTAGTCTTGTTTTGTAGTTTGCTGTGTACTGGCAAAGGTTATGCTAACAGGGTAAGAGTTCCATCACTCACTGAGAAGGTTTTTAGACTTCCTTGCACCGTGAGACAACCTGCACCAGCCAGTATTTCTGTTTCCATTAGGTATTATCCTTGTTACTTTAATCTAGAATAGTTATGTTATTGTTCTGTATGATGCTCGGTTTGAACTGGAGCAGATCGCCTTGGCCATGTCTACATGCCTACATGCATTGAGTTGGTGCCATGTGATTGGCTGATTTGACATTTGCGTTAATGAGCAGTTGGATCGGTATACCTAATAAAAGTGGCTGATCAGTGTATACTTTTTTGTCCCTCAGGGAAACTTTTTCTTGGACTTTTTCTTGGACTCAAACAGAAAAACAATCACACCTTCACATGCATACAAGAGTTACAAATGACAATGTTTCATGATCTACCAGCCTTAAAATCAAGATGTCCAATTACTTAAACAGTCCTGCGATTGTTAACAATTGTAAATTTGGGCATCAGGCTGGAGTGAGTTCCTCTGTACATGTCTTCATTAGTAAAACAGATGCTGTCAGGCCATGACGACTTTCTTGTGCACCCATGACAAAAAAGTAGATTCGAACTGTGCAGAACCACCAGTGGTCAACTATCAGCATCACACAAAATGGTTTCCACGATTCTGTGAATGGCCTCCCTGCGTAAAGCTGTAGGTTTTAAGCATGGAATAAAATTTAGTCAGCTGAAAAGAAAAGGAAGTTGTTCAGTTGTTCTCATTGTTGATCATTTAAAGAGTATAAATGTCATTGAGCCATTGATCTGTCACTGTGATATAAAACTGGCATTCTAGATTATTTTTTTTGTCAGTGTTTATTAACCAAGGGTTATAAAACTGAAAGAGATCTAAATAAATGATAGACCTTAACATTCAGGAAGTAGCTCTCCAGTGCATTCCAGGACAATCATTCCAAGAATGCATTCTAGTTTAATCTCTTTGTTGTATCACAAAACATGACCAACCTGTACAGTTAGTTCAGACATTCCACTAAACACAAAAAGAAGTTCTTCACATTAACTCCGGTGGCACTTCATCAGAGCCCAGGACAGAATTTCTACTCACTGAGATAACCCTTGACAAAACTGTTTTTTTTATTTTGAGACATTTTTGAGCCTCTTGTACTAGTACATTTTAACACTAGTTATCTCAAGTTGTATATATAGGAAAATGATCATTCGGGGCTCAAACTGAAGTAGACAGTTGGGCTAACATATTGATTCACCAGGCTTATATTTCCATTATTTTGGTTCTATTTGAGAGCCTCTAATACAGAAGAAAATGTCCAAAAACATTGTACAAGGGATGTACAGTGGGTATGTACAGTGTGTATATGTACATTGGGGATATAGAATTTTATCTACTATATCATATCTGATACAATGGGGTATTGTCTGACAAAATAAAAAATATATATTGAGCATGTATATGCAAGTATTGAAGAGTTACACAACATTGCACATTAACACATGTCCTAAGGAATGTCCATAGTACCACACCCTTGTCCAAATATAGCAGACCCTGATCCAAGACATTAGGTCCAATACATCAAGAGCATGCAACATATTTAATTTTTTTGCTAAAACAAAACAAAGTTGGACATCTTACAGAAAGACCAGAAAATTCCAAATGAAGTTGTAATAAAACATAAAATTTATTCAGAGCCGGCCCTGACCAATGTGGTGCCCTAGGCGAGATTTTGGTTGGCGCCCCCTGTATCATCAATCATCGGGTTGATTGTGTCACTATTAAAGAAACAAATAAAAAGCAAATGACTTAAATATTACCATATAACAAGCAATAAATATAAAGGTGTTGCACAAAAAATATTTTAAAACTATTTTACATAACGTAGTGCAGAGAACAACTTTTAATTATTAATAATAAATTAAAAAAATAAATTAAAAACAACAACTACCACCAGTGCAAATCAGGGCAATTTGCCTACTGCAACATTATTATTTCAAAAGTGCATCCGCAATATTAGTATATATTTATTTCAAGCTAGCCTAATCATAACACCTACTAGGATTGGGCAGTATGATGACAGTGGCGGTTTTCACTAAGATCATACAGAGGGGAAAAAGCCACAATGACGATTGAGTGTTAGTTGTGAGTCAAGCGAGCTGGTTTCAAAGAAAAACACAACAGCTACAGATTGGCAACATTTTGGATTTGTTTCAAATAAAAATGAGAGACCATTGGAGCACGCCCCCACGATTCTAATTCGATAATATGATTGGTTGATAAAACTGCCAATCTATAATAAAAGCTCTCAATGTAAAAGGGCCTTTCTCTCTTTTACCTAGAAACAACGGTGTGAAATATTCTGATTGGTTGATTTTTTATTTCACCGCTGAGGTTTTTTTTCAAGCACAAGTACGAAAAGTGGATTTGAAAGCCGATTTATAGGAAAAATACAAATTATTGGTGAAGCGTTATTAACATATATTACATATATAATATAATAGATAAAGCATCCTTTTTAAGATCAATTAACCTTCAGAGAAGGCGTTGAAGTCCCTGACGGTTCGCCAATGGTTTAGTGTTAATTCACCACATATTATCATTACCTGTTTTTTGCCGCCTTTCTTCCTCCACTTTTCTCATTATTCTACCCTGGGCACCAGAGGACTTCTGCCTTTTTGACATCTTTACAGGGAGATGTCACTCACTCTGTGGTGTACAGAGAAACAGTAACGAGGTGCGCAGAGCGCGCGGGGGAGGGCGGGTTGGTGCGCGGGTGATAGGTGTCGTTTGTTGTTATTATAAGAATAATTAATTTGTCTAATATTATTAAACAAATTTATTCAAATTCAAATTTATTAATTGTTCATTTGTTAAAAAAAAAAAAAAAAAAAAAAACGCATGCACGCGAGGCGCCCCTAGCATTTTGTCACGTAGGGCAACGCCCCCTCTCGTAGCCGTCACTCTGGGTTCCCTCATGTCTGTGTTCCCTGCCTGTTTATCCCGCCCAGCTCGTTTGTCTTCGTGATTCCTTGTTTGTTACCACGCCCCTGTATTATCGTTCACACCTGTCCCTCGTTTTCAGTCCCTTGTATATAAGCCCCTGAGTCTCCCTTGTCCTTTGTCTGGTATTTTGATCTGTGGTTTTGACTGTTCTTTGCTGTTTCATTGTACCTGACCGTGTTAGTGTTTCCTGCCTGTTACTCGTGTCCCCTGTCTTCGTTATGCCCGTGTTTGCCTGTTTTACAGACTGCCCTCCTGTTATTGACCCTGCCTGGCTAAGCGACGACGATGATGGTAACTCCTTTAATAAATCTTGCTCTTCTCAGCGATTGTGTCCGTCTCCTCGCTCCGTGGCGCGAGCCACGTTACATAATACCAGACCCTTCAAGGACACAGCGAGAGAGCGAGACTCTGGTGAGTTCGAACACTGTGATGTGAGGTCTGCTGGTTTAATCCGGTTCGACTCTCCGGTATTTCAGTACGAACAAACCAGAGACAGGAATACCCCTGGCGCTGTGGGGACAAGGAGGTCTCGTCGCAGACCTAAGAAAGCGCAGCCGCTTTCGGTATCGGCTGGCTTTTGCGGCGAGACTCCTATTGAGCGCTATGTGTCTGCCCGGCTTGAATACTACAAGGAGGAACAACCTGTAGTACAAGTCGCGGGCAGACGGTTAGAACACACCGACGAGCGTTCACTTAACCCTCGGTTGGCTCTCCATAACAACTGCGAGCTCCCGACGCCTCGATGGAGCCGTCGCAGGGAGAGCAACCGAGGAGCTTCTGTTTCTGTGTGTTCTGCCAGGCTCGACCCGGACCCGGTGGAAGAGGACCTCCCTCTGCTGATCCCAGAAGCCAGTCCCCGAAGGCCCCCCAAGAATTTTTTGGGGGGACGCAGTAGCCACGCACCCCGGGAGTGGTTGGCTCGGACCTGGGATGACGTCAGTATGGCGGACACGCCCCCCGGTGACGTCAGTATGGCGGACACGCCCCCCGGTGACATCAGTATGGCGGACACGCCCCCCGGTGACGTCAGCCCGATGGTGGTTCCGCCCCCCGAGGACGTCAGCCCGATGGTGGTTCCGCCCCCCGAGGACGTCAGCCCGATGGTGGTTCCGTCCCCCGAGGATGTCAGTAAGGTGGTCCCGCCCCCCAAGGACGTCAGCCCGGTGGTTCCACCCCCCCGAGGACGTCAGCCCGGTGGTTCCGCCCCGCGAGGACGTCAGCCCGGTGGTTCCGCCCCCCGAGGGCGTCTCACCCACGCCGGTTCCTGTCTCCGCGACCCAGGAGGGGTCGTCCACGCCGGTTCCTGTCTCCGCGACCCAGGAGGGGTCGTCCACGCCGGTTCCTGTCTCCGCGACCCAGGAGGGGTCGTCCACGCCGGCTCCTGTTCCCGCTGCCTGTCTGTCGGCGCCTGTTCCCGCTGCCTGTCTGTCGGCGCCTATTCCCGCTGCCTGTCTGCCGGCGCCTGTTCCCGCTGCCCGCCAGCGGACCGTGCCTGTTCCCGCTGCCCGCCAGCGGACCCCGCCTGTTCCCGCTGCCCGCCAGCGGACCCCGCCTGTTCCCGCTGCCCGCCAGCGGACCCCGCCTGTTCCCGCTGCCCGCCTGCCGGCTCCTGTTCCCGCTGCCCGCCTGCCGGATCCTGTTCCCGCTGCCCGCCAGCGGACCCCGCCTGTTCCCGCTGCCCGCCAGCGGACCCCGCCTGTTCCCTCTGAGACTGTGCTGCCCTCTGTTGGGCATGGACTTCGTGTGCCCCCAGCTCCACCCTGTGCCTCTTATGTTCCATTGCCCGTGTTCCCCCTGCTCCCTGGTCCTGTCCCTGGTTTTGTTTTGGTCCCTGTCCCCGTGGTTGTGTCTGTCAAGGTCTGTGTTCCTGTTCCCGTGTCTGTTTCCTGTGGTGTCGTCTCTGTCCCCGTCCCCATGTCTGTTCCCCAAGTCGTCACCCACCTTGTGCCTGTGCCCGTCTCTTTTGTTCATGCTGTCTTTGCCTCCGTGTTCTCCTCTGCCCTGTCCCCTGGCCCGACTCCCGTGTCTGTCCCCAGTCCTGTCCTGTCCAGTTCTCCTCCCGTGCCTCGGTCTGTCCTCGGGTCTCGGTCGGTACCTCCGGTCTGTCCTGTGTCCGCTTTCCCTGTCCTGTCTGCCCTTGCGTGCCCCGGAGTGGCACGCTTTGAGGGGGGGTTCTGTCACGTAGGGCAATGCCCCCTCTCGTAGCTGTCACTCTGGGTTCCCTCATGTCTGTGTTCCCTGCCTGTTTATCCCGCCCAGCTCGTTTGTCTTCGTGATTCCTCGTTTGTTACCACGCCCCTGTATTATCGTTCACACCTGTCCCTCGTTTTCAGTCCCTTGTATATAAGCCCCTGAGTCTCCCTTGTCCTTTGTCTGGTATTTTGAGCTGTGGTTTTGACTGTTCTTTGCTGTTTCGTTGTACCTGACCATGTTAGTGTTTCCTGCCTGTTACTCGTGTCCCCTGTCTTCGTTATGCCCGTGTTTGCCTGTTTTACGGACTGCCCTCCTGTTATTGACCCTGCCTGGCTAAGCGACGACGATGATGGTAACTCCTTTAATAAATCTTGCTCTTCTCAGCGATTGTGTCCGTCTCCTCGCTCCGTGGCACGAGCCACGTTACACATTTGCCTATATCGCCTAATGGAAGGGCCGGCCCTGAATTTATTAATAGACCAAGAGATGTTCCAAGAGTCCAAGAGGCTAGCTAAGCTAACAATGCTAGCTAAGAACCTAAACGATGCTGAGGTGGTATTACAGTACTTAAATGCTCAAATACTGTTCATAGTCTAATATTCAGTTGATATTTAGTATGAATTCTCTTATCCACAATTGTTTTTTATACTCACAAACACAAACGAGTCCTTTGTAGTCCTTCGTAGCTGTTCTTTGGGCTAGTTTACAGTTCAACTTTCTACTGAACCAGTCAACATAAACTCCAGCCAAAGCAAGTCTTTTCTTTTCTATGATGTCCAAAAGTATACATGATCAAATTATCAACTAACAAAATAATCTATGACTGCTTCAGTTTCGCCAAACAGTCAATCTCATGTGTTCTGGAGAGCATAACTTAGCTTAGCCTAACTTAGGTTAGCATGTTTACAACCCAACTGGCTTGTTTTGTGCATGTCCTTGTGCAAACAATCACAAATACTGACAAGTGAGGCGTTATTTTTTTCAGCTTCTAGTGAAAATTAACATGGAGTGTTTTTTAGAACGTCGAACTGAAAGTGGGGATGCAAAACGCCCACTTCCAGGAACTTCATAATAGAAAAAAACGAAGAAAGTGAGAAAATATGATGAAAAGTATTTGGAATATGGATTTACGCAGACAAGCAAAGGAGAGGATGCACGACCGCAGTGTGTTGTTTGTGGCGAAGTGCTAGCCAAGGAAAGTCTCAGGCCCTCCAAGTTGCTATGCCATTTGCAGACGAAGCACTCGAGTTTGCAATCAAAACCTGTGGAGTTTTTCAAACGTAAACTGCATGAGCTAAGAGGACAATAGCATGCACTCCAGAAAGCCACCATGGTTAACCAAAATGCTCTGAAGGCATCATTCGTAATATATCACACTGGATTGCGAAGACTAGGAAGCCACACACACTAGGTGAGAGTTTTTTCTTACTGTGTGCCAAAGAAACGGTTTCAGTAATGTGTGGGAAAAGTGCTGAGGACCAGCTAGCTCTAATACCAATCTCAAATGATAAGGTGGCTAACTGCATTAGCTGTTTGGCCAAAGATGTTGAGGAGCAAGTTATCAACAAGATAAAATCAAGCGTATACTTTGCTTTGCAACTTGATGAAACTACAGATGTATCTAGAGAGGCACAATTGCTTGTTTATGCAAGATCTGTCGAAGAAAAAGAAATTGGTGAGGAATTTCTGTTTTGTAGTCCCATCCCTGGGCGAGCAACTGGTGAACATATTTTTGTTTTGCTGGAAACTTATGTACGTGACCATGGCATTGACTGGAACAACTGTGTGGGGATATGCTCAAATGGCGCACGAGCGATGACTGACAAACACAGTGGGCTAGTCGCAAAAGTCCAGGCTGTTGCGCCGCTGGCTTTGTGGACTCACTGTATGATACACAGACAAGCGCTCACAGCTAAAAGAATGCCCACTGATCTCAAACTCGTAATGGATGAAGCTGTTTGTGCTGTCAATACCATCAAGGTGAGTGCTACAATTGGACGACTTTTCAAAATTCTCTGTCAAGAAATGGGAGCAGAGCACCACCAGTTCTTGTACCATTGTGAAGTGCGATGGCTGTCCAGGGGTAACGTGCTGAGTCGCCTTTACGAGCTCCGTGATGAGGTGAGGGCATTTTTAATGGAGAAAAGCTCGCCGCTAGATGTTAGGTTTTCTCAAGAAAAATGGCTTGCACAGCTAGCTTACCTGGCTGACATTTTCAAACGGCTCAATGAGTTAAATGCAGGACTACAGGGGAAAACCACATCCATTTTCTCTCTTTCTGACAAGCTTGAGGCTTGGATCAGGAAACTGCTTGTTGAAATCTCGTCTGGAAAACGAAAACTTTGAGGCATTTCCTACTCTGGAGGAGTTTTTGAACAGCAGGGACGTTTGTAAGGCTGAGATGTGTGAGCTCATTCAGACTCATCTTGATGGAATGACGACTCAGTTTCAGGAGTATTTTCCTGAAAACAGTACAGTGTCCGCAAGAGAAGAATGGATACGCAATCCTTTCTCTGCAAAGCAAACAGGGTTGTCTCTTGAAATGGAAGAGTCGCCGATTGATCTGGCCACTGACCCAGCGCTGAAACAGAGGTTCACAGAACGCAGTCTGCCTGAATTCTGGATTTCACCGTTCACGGAATTCTCAGTACTGAGTTCAATGGCGTTGGAAAAGCTCATCCCTTTTGGATCAACATTTCTCTGTGAATCTGTGTTTTCTGCGCTTACATGTCTAAAAAGCAAATACAGAGCCCGCCTCAACATTGAAGATGATTTGCGACTGTTCCTGAGCCCTCCTAAGCCGCGCATGGAACATCTTTGTACTTCAATTCAGGCCCAACCATCACACTAAGGTCGCAAAATTTACTGGAGCCTAAAAGGGGGTTGCACAGTGAAAAAGGTTAAGAACCCCTATGCTAGATGATTACATCATACTTCCGTGACATGAGTTAAGCATGTTAAGTCTCATTGGTGGCCCACATGAGTTGAGGTGATGCGGTGAGGTACCACCCCATCACCCCTCCCCCTCCTCGGGCCAAGGCCTCCTTGTTCCTCTGGTCTACCAGATATACCATTCTGACGACAGGCACACCCTTATCTACAGGCCAGAGACCTTCAGGACTGTCTGCCTTCAATACACAAGGAGTGCTTACACACAAAATGTACTACTAGAAATGGGGAGAGAACGAGAGAGAGAGAGAGAGAGAGACTACAAGCATGTAAAGCATACCATGATCAATGTGTACTAGGCCTAACATATTCTAAATAAAGAGATTTCCATTCTACTATTCTGCTGAGTTGTTCATAGTTGTTGCTGCTAATATTCAGCCTGTGTCTCTCGGTATCCGTCTGTGTTGTGTGTCTCACCACCCTATCTCTATCTCCGTTTGGAGGTTGTATGCTTTACCCTGTCTGTTCGAGTGTTCTCACTCCTGTGCCACTCTCTCTTGCTTGCCTCAAGTTTTCCTATGCTTTCTCCTTCTCTATCAGGTTTATCTGTTGGGTTGGGAAATCCCTTTTTTTATACCTTGTTAGCGAGAGATTCAGCTCTTCCCCTGGCGTCCTTGGTTTACTCGAGTTATTTTGGGAGGATTTTTCCCCATCTTCAGTCTGACGTAGACAAGCCCAATGTGTAGAGCAGTCATCGTAAATCTGTAGATTTAGTTGGTGTGGATCTTTGTGCCACTAGAGAACAGCTTAGACATGCACAACTTGCAGACCCGTCTTTACAGAGAAGTCGAGAGAGATAGAGATAGAGACAGATAGGTTGGTCTGATGTGTTTTGCAGGAGCAAACTTGTACTGTGTCGGGTAGATAATGTCGAGGAAGAATATGTGACTGTGGTGAAAGCAAAGGTGGAAGCCATGTTTGGTTCTCCTGGCACTGCGTTTGCTTCTCTGACAGTATGTATGTGATGGTCGAAGGAGGCAGGCACGACGAACGAAGAGTAGTGCAACAGAATGTTTAATATAGACAAATGTGTAGTTCAGCGCGGCAGTGCAAGCACTTTCAATAAGCCACTCACTCAGGCACAAACTTTAGACAAAGACGAGCACAAGACATTGCGTGAGCGCACATTAAATAGGTGATTAACACATACCCTCGTGATCACGAGACAAGGCACAGGTGAGATTACGAACACGCTCACAGACGACCCACATCCACGGAACTACAAACATGGACATAACGGCACGCAGACAACGTAGCATCACGCCCACAAGGAGGGGTCCGGAGCTGTCACCGTGACAATGTACTTCTGATCCTGCTCTGTTGCTGAGTTTGAAGGAGCTTGAGCTGGAAATTCAAAATGTTAGTGCCTTGGAAATACTGACCGATAAGGAAGTCCGGGTAAGGCAGCTGGAGTTGGAAGCTAAGAGAGTTGAAATGTCTGTGTCTTTGTCTCGTCTGACTCCGACTGAACATGATTTGTATTTTGATGCTTTCGAGTGTGTTGCATTAAATTGGTTGAAAGAAGTGTGGACACTTTTGCTACAATGTACATCTGTAGGAAAGGCTCAAGAAGTGTTTATCGCCATAGCTATTGATAATAAAACCTACTAACACAGACACAGCTCAAAATCCTACTGGGCAGCGCTTTGTAAAAGTGGACCCTGTGGTGGACTGGAAAACGACACACCACAGGCCACAGCTGAAAGAACAAGAGATCAGAATCAAAATCAGAATACTTTATTGATTCCCAAGGAGAAATTGCAGATGTTGCAGTTGCCCGATTCCATATATATAAATAAATATATATATGTTAAATATTTAGATATATTTAACATTTAGATATATTTAACAATAGATATATTTAACATTTAATATGTTAAATATATCTATTAAATCTACATATACACATCTATAAACGTATAATAAGAACAAAGTGGCAAAGTCAGTGGAAAGTGGCAAAGCCGTGGTGAAGTGATCAGTGTTATTGCACGTTTTGTATTGCACATATTAAAACTATCTGCTATACGTTGTTATTGCACGCCTCAAAAAGAAGAAATGACTTTGGCCCTTTCTGTAGAGAGTTTCGGTGTTTTTACCCAAGTCCAGTTTATTGTCTATGTACATTCCCAGGTATTTGTAATCCTCGACAGTGTCCACAGTGACCCCACTGATGGACACAGGGGTCAAGGGTGCTTAGTTCCATCTTAGATCCACCACCTGCTCCTTCATCTTTGTCCTGGTGTAGCCATGTAAAGTACATTAAACTTCATTCCCGGTACTACCTCTGACTCCTTTTTAATGCTGTAAGTTCGTCCATTTTATTCACCAGCGATCTCACGTTTAACTCTGCCGGGATTTGTGTTGTAAAATCCACTATGTCAGCCGGCTTCAGTGCAATCAGCTGGTCCCGGCTGTACACAGAGCGGACATGTTGCTGTGCCGCGGTGAGTGAAAAAAACGAAACAAAAGTTGGCAAATGAAAGTTGTTGACGGGGGGGGGCCTCTAGTGCAGCGCCCCTATGCGTTGCATACGCTGCATACCCCCTTTTTGCGCCACTGCTTGGGTCCACCATTCACACTGTACTCCCGCGTTACAGTAAAAGTCAGAATAGGCCCTGTAGAATCAATGTCATTTTAAATGAACTTGTGCTGGCAAAATAATGACACATTGACAGTAGACAAATAATAATAGTAACAATTATACACATATGCATATACACATACAGTACATACATAAAACAGAGGAGCAAATCCATATAATGAGATTAGAACTATATATTTCTAGAGAAATCTGGTGTGAGATGATTCGAGCATTTTCCAAGTAATGTAGAATAATATGAATTCATTCATAAAGAGAAAAGAAGGCTTTTAGCGACTCCACTTACTGTAGTGAATGTGGTATTTAGCTAAAAGTACGACTACATTTATGGCATCAGAGAAATTCAAACTTAAGTTTTCCGCATAAAGTAAAAGGGTATCAAAAGAAAGAATGTTAAGTTTGAGATTAATCCAGTTTCTAGTGTCCATGCAAAAACTTTTTGAATATTGACATGAAAGACAAATGCTCCTGGGATTCATCTTCTGACTTACAAAAGGTACATGACTCCAAATCAAGTTTAAATCTTCTTTCAAGAAACATGGCTACAGGATATGTCTTATTTATTATTTTGAAATGAGTCTCTTTTACTTTAGAAGATATGGGCCATTTGACATGCCACTGTGGTTTTATAATTTGTATTAGAATGTTTCTTGAAAGAATCTCTATTATATTTTTTGTCTCATACCATCAGTGATAATCTTATTACACTTGAAGTCAACTAAGTTACAGTCATTCACTTTTAACAAGGGCATCGAAACAGTCAACTCTGAATATAAAATGACATTTTTGATTAATTGAATCAATGCTAAAGGAATCACTTTGCAGACTTTTTTAAAATCTTTATAACAACTATCATATATTTTTCAACAAAGGATGAGAAATTTAAAACATCATGACAATATTTTTCATAGCAATCTTTTGTAAATATTGACTTCCTACCAACTGTGCCCTATTATTCCTTGCCCGCGGTCTTCATCAATGTGAAATTTCAAACACGCTAAACTATTCAAGAACATTCAATGACTGCTGTCTTTTATGCCCTTTTCAAAAACTTTCTAGGGCCTTGAACTTATTTTTTCAGATTCACAAACTTTCAAGGATTTCAAGGACCCATGGGAACCCTGTGGATGGTACTGGTAGCACAGCAGGCTAAGGCAGATATGTGCATGACAAATTGTTGTTTAGTGTCTGCAATGGCAATTCTCTTCCTGGCCACCAGGACCTATGTTTTTCATAGCCTCATTCTAGCGTTGCTATGGTTTCCTCTGAAGATGTTTTTTTATCGACTCATTACGCTGCCTATTTATAGCCGTCGGGTTCAAATGTACTTTGCGAAGCATTGCCAATACCCTGTGATTACATACCAAGTGTTATTCTCCCTTTATCATGTCAAAAATATAATGAACACAGCAATTCCAAAAATGAAATTAAAAAAACATAACACAAAACCAAACAAAAGAACACATACATTAAAACTGAGCACAGCAGCATTAACTGAAACAAGATACATTTCCCTAAATGCTGAATATGATATTGTTCACAGCAAGAGCTCCTGGCCACTAGATGGCAACATTTTCCTTCTGAAAGATGTGCAGAAGAGACACATGCAGCCAGTTAGCACTGAAACAAATAGTGGCATTTTGAACCTCATTGGCTGTGTATTATTGATGTAGCCATCAAGTTAATTGTAGGCAAATGACACACTGAAGAAAAATTGAGGGTTCACAGTTACAGTTTTATTAGTTATTTTATGTTAGTATTGATATGTTTAGTTCTGGGATGATCTGCGTGGTTGGTTTTGTTTGGAGGGACCTTGATGAATGAAGAAAACTAGAGAACACTCACTATCAGAGCAGGTCTACAGTCCCATAGCCCCTCTGACTCCACAGGTTTGTTTCTGCTATTCACAATTATGCTAATAGTGGATTGATGAATTTTACCACAAGGATTTGGTCTTTATACATTTAAGTGAAGGATTTTGTTGGGCATTAATTCAATAGCACTATGCAGGATAAATTATTTTTTTTATATGCAAAAGGTACATGTAAATACATGTATACCAAATTGTATTGTATTTATTTCCTTACCCTCTTAAAATTGTACATAAGAACAAAATGTGTGGCTATGACTTCACCTATCCACTTCCCCATTTCTATTAGACTAAATTTGCAAGTTTTCTTGCATGCCAATAGCCTACAGTAAGTACACTTGCCTCCCCATTTATCACATCTTCCTGGTCAGCCCGAACTCCTTGGGAAGGAGTATTGTCTCAGCCTCACCCTTTGACTGGCTGTCATGCTTTGCATTTATTCAAATGCATTTTCCTCCATTCCTTTTTGGGAACAAAAGGAATGAAACATCTAAGATAATGCCACATAAGTATGCCAAGGATAGAACAAGCTAAATTAATTTAAACAGTCACTGAAAAGCAGTGGTGGACAGTAACGAAGTAAATGTAATTTGTTACAGTACAGCTCATTAACATACTGCCATGCTGTTCTGTTGTTTAAAGCCAGCGCCATTTTATTTGCTTAACTCTCAAAATAAATCAGTCTCAGAATTAAATTTAAAATGTAGTACACAAAATGGCAATCCTAAATTGTCATTTACATGTTCCACTCATACAAGCAACTTTGAGCTCAAAATTCAAATGCAATAATTCCATTTACATTTGCAATTTGTTGGACATCTATTCATATTTCATTTACACATACATTTGGATGGTTTATGGAGCAGCTCAGAGGAGTGCAGTAATTCACCAAACTAGATATATACAGCACCTACAACCTCATCTGCATTAGAGAAGGGGATGAGTGGAAGATGGCCTGCAGCACGTGCACAGGGCACTAAGGATACCATGTTGCCTTGCGGAATCGCTACATCTCCATCCCTCTTCCAGGCGTTTGATCTGTTCCGCATCTCTGGAACAAGTCAAATTTATATAGTGCTTTTTAACACCACGTCACAAAGCAGCTTTACAATCGTATGGGTCCAGATCCCCAATGAGCAAGCCAAAGGCGACAGTGGCAAGGAAAAACTCCCTATGAACAACATTTGCATGACATGCAAGCAGTCCTGTGCACTCTATTAGGCTCTGTTGCAAGCTGGAGAAGTGCAAGTTTCCACATCACTGAGGTAATAGTCCTAGGATACTGAGGTAATAGTCCTAGGATACTGTAACAGATTTGGCTGAGCAGGTGGGACGCATATGCAGCTTTTAAGTGGTTTAATATAAATGACTAACAAAAATAACACAACTCATACAAAGAACAAAGGTGACATGAAAGCTAACACAAAAGAAGCAAGAATCACAAAAGTCATTGACACAAACCAATACTCACAACTACACCGTACAACTTGCAATAATAGACACCAAACACAGGACTTAAATACACTGACTAAACAAGGAACCCAACAAGACACACCTGAAAACAATAACGAGAGGCAGAGAACAAGGCAGGGGTGTGAAAACAGAGACAACTAGGAATTTCAAAATAAAAGACACTCAAACACAGAGAACAAAACAAAAGACATGACTGACAGGGGGGAGGCAGGACCACATGACAGATACATAATTAAACAGGGCATGTAGCCAAGCAAAGTAGAGGCAGTTAGCAAATGGGCAAAACCCCAGACATGTCTTAAAGTCACATTTGTTACCACCCCAGTGCTGCAGCAGCCTGACCCCCAATGCACCCTCTTGGTGAAGGTACGTAGTCCAACGTAGGAGTTGAGGCAGAGCTCTCTCAAAATATGAGCAAGTGAGAAGAGCTCAAACCATTGTCTACTTTTCCAAGAAGCTCACACCCATCAACCACAATTACAGAGTTGGAGATCGAGAGCTCCACACCCTGAAGCTTGCGTTCAAGGAGTGGAGGCACTAGCACTAGGGAGTGAAGGACTCCTTCGTAGTGATCACTGACCACTAAAACCTCAAATACCTCAAGTTCACCAAGAGGCTAAATTCGAGGCAGGCTCTCAAGTTTTGCTACTTGCAACTTTTTTGCAACAGTTTTTCTTCCACTTATTGAGACCATGCACACCTGTCTGCACTTTTGAGTTTGTTATTTAAGCTCGCAGCTCCCTGTATTCCCTGCTGCACATTGCTATGCAATACAACACCTACAAGACGCTAACTGCCTGCACGGCACATTGTTTATGTCTAACGGCTCCTCTGCACTCATCTCCCTCACTGGCTGCCATGACAACCCTTTACGTTGTATTTGTTTGTCTTCATGGATAATGGAGACATTAAACAAAACCCCTCACCCTCTGTGCCCTCGATACCGATGTCACGTGTGGAAAAAATAAATAACAGCAGCATGTGTGTGTATATAATATTTCTGAGCATGTGAACAATCTGAATTTTCTACAGTTTGAACTATTTTAGTATTATGGATGTCACGGTGACAGCTCCGGACCCTTCCCTGTGGGCGTGCCGTTACGTTGTCTGTGTGTCGTTATGTCCATGTTTGTACTTACGTGGGCGTGGGTCGTCTGTGAGCGTGTTCGTGGTATCACCTGTGCCTTGTCCCGAGGTCACGTGGGTCTGTGTAATTCACCTATTTAATGTGCGTTCGCACAGTGTCTTGTGCTCGTCTTTGTCTAAAGTTCATGCCTGTGTAAGCCTTCACTTTTGCGTGCTTGCACCGTCTGTGCGTCACAATGGAAAAGCTTTCTAAAGAGTGTTTTTCATTATGCCCAACATTTTGCGGTTTGTGTGAGTGGGTTTGTGAATTGTGTATTTTGATAAAACCAGCACTGATAGCGATGTGAAAAAACTGAAAAACATGTGTAGCTCGAATGCTCTAAAAATATTTAGTGTCATTAATGGACTTACCATATGGAGGTTAGTGGATTTGAGCTCATTAGTAAGTTCATGAACATGTGATTTGGGCGCTCTGCATGTAATAACACTAATAACACTAATGACACAATCATTAGCATTAATGGTGATGTAGGAACTACAGGGACTGGTGAGTACGGCCACACACTCTTTGCCCTCATAGCAGATCTTTCAAACAGTGTGTTTCTGAAGACATGACACACTGACTACAATCTATTGTATGATATCTTTATCGTCAGTTAAATAAATTAGTTTTTTGTAGTTGCTATGACCCAATTTCTGACAGTATGTCTGTCTCCTTTTGTCAAAATGTAACACACAGCAGCCAATGCCACACACAACACACAAAACACACAACACAAAAACATCAATGTAAAGGAACGTGTGTTCCATTGCAGCAACATCTAGCTCCATTACTCTCTGAAACCAAACATAAGAGTATTGTATCGCGGTATGAAATGGGCATAACATACTCAATATTGCATGCCACAGGACATTGAAATAAAGTATGATTACTGTAAGAGGATAACAAAGCATACTTGCACATGTTCCATATTCATAGTGTGGTTGTTTGATAAGTTGTGCTGAAATGGTACCCTGTATAGCTACTTCATATGTATTTGATATATTTTCAGGAGATGGCCCAATGCGAATAGGGTCACTGAATGAATGTTGCTGAAAGTGATGTCATCAGTAATAATGGGCTTTTGTAGTTGTTGTAATAGTATGCTGCTATTTGACTTGACGGGTTTGAGGCTGTTTACGATGGCCTCTTCCTGTTCAGGGGTGAATAGCCATCTTCTTCTCCCGCAAGGGGTAGTCTAGCAGTTCTGTAAAAACATGATGTGAACAATTTTTCAGCATGAAATGAAATGTTACTGTAAGTTACGGTAAACTAGACTACATTAGTACGCCTACAGTGATATACACAGTTCAGGCCTGTGAGTTCAGTAATGCAGTAATACAGTGTAGCAGCTCAGGTTAGGCTGGACCCTTTGCCTCCCGAAAACTCAACCCATGGTTGACCACATGGTCAACGAAAGTGTCTCTGATCTCATCGATGAAGGTTGCTCATGCTCTTCCTCAACCTCATCCGCCCTGTGCAGTATTGGCCTCCATTGTTATGCAAACCAAGATTTGCTCTTTATAGGCACCATACTCTGATTTGGAAAGCTTAGCTAGAAGTGTTTTCACCTGTGACAGTGCAGTTTTCCAGGCAGTGTTTTCCAGAAGAAACTCATGGTTTTCAGTTTTAATTGATGTGTCTAATATAGAGAAATGTGTTTACTGTTTTGCAAAAAGTATGTTTTAGAATTGCTAAATGAGGCAGAGAATGTGCGTTAGGTTTAGTGCACCAGGTCAATAGATAGGCTACATAAGTTAGTGGTTTTCAAAACGGCACTATAAATACCACTGGATCTTAGCGACTGAAAAAACTGTAATAAATATACATTTTTACCTCACTGTAACAAGACTCATCAGCACTGAGGGATGTAAACAGCTTTGAGGTTTTAAACTGTTAAAGTGTCTGTGGTTGTAATGTCAGAGTAATGTAATTCCAACTTCTGACCAATGGGGGAGCTATGTGAGCAGTTGTACAAAGTGTGCAACACTTCTACTGCCTGGGTTCATGCAAATCTTTTTGTTCAGTGTCGAAGTCCCTGCCACGTGTGGCTCTCAAATTACTATATTTTTATTTCGCACATGTTAAAATAAAGTGAAACAATTGTACACACACGTGTACACACTCACATGCCAATATACATGTGGGCACACATGCACAAATATATACTCGCAAGCAAACATACACAGATACTCACCCACTGCTTCCTCTTACATTGTACATGACTACGTGTTAGTTTCAGTCCAGGAGTACCGTTTTCCACCTCTGGGGAGAAACACCTATTCAAAAGACTCACACACACACACACACACACACACACACACACACACACACACACACACAATTAGTTGTACAAAATGCATATACATACAACCCCACTAGCACCCCCTCAAAAATATTTAAGGGGGAGCCCTGCTGTGGGTATTTACTTTAAACAATAGACTCACACGTTAGGACAAGGCAACTAAAGACAAGTGTGCAAGATCAGATAAACAATAGAGGGGAGCGCTCATGCGGTCACTGCTGTGTCACAAAGTACACAACACAGACAATCATTAAACATGGCTGAATGAGTGGAGACCAACTCCACCTCTGTTTCAATACAGACACATATAACAATTCAACACATATAACAAGCAGATATCATGCAGACAAACACTTACCACAAGACCACAAACAAAGAAAATAAAGGAGACTGGCGGCTTCTGACAGTTGACTGATTATTGCATTTATTAAATAAAAAGGAAGCAATCATACAGGGTAACAGGGGAAAATGGGCATTTAATGAATAATGTGCACCAACTGAAAACCCATGAGACATGATTTTATTAAAATTAGATGAAGTGAAATGGTTTAGATCACAATTGCTCAGAACTAAAACTATTACTCAAATTTGCTAAATTATTTAGATAACTTCAATATGATATTAGAGCTTGTTCAACAGCACAACAGTATTTTCTTGGCCCTAGGGTCTTCTACTTTGAGACTTTAAGTCTCATACAGTCATGATCCTCAGACCAATCTCATGCTGTTTAATGAGTTTTGAATATACTACTGTGGATAGCATAGAGGGGGTGAGAGACAATGTCAGGTGAAGAGAATTCTCAACAGTTGAAATAAAGTAACTGATAACTACAGCTATAAGTTAACACTGATAGAACTATAAATATGGACTAGAAATAGAACTAGAACTATAAATATGGACTTCTACTAGCTGGGCCACCCAATGGAGGATGGGTTACTGAGTATTGGTCCTCCCAAGGTTTCTTTCTCTTCCCAGCCTAGGGAGTTTTTCCCCACCTAGGGAGTTTTGCCACTGTCACCCCTGGCTTGCTCATTACGGATCTGGAACCATGAGCTTGTAAAGCTGCTTTGTAACAACATGCGTTGTAAAAAGCACTATAAACATTCATTTGACTTTGACTTTGATAACTACAGCTATGACACTGATAACTGATGCTAGGGGTATGAATAATTTCAGGCAGCACTGTATATAAATACAAAAGTAATTTTTTTAAGTTTAATTATTTACTAATGTTGTAAAGCTTGAACAATTATTACCTTTATTTACATTACTGACAACAGACAAAGCTCTCATTTGGTTTGTAAATGGTTTGTCGTTTGGTTTGTAAATGGTTGGAGCCTTATTGATGATATTTGCTTGCTGTGCAACAAATTTCCTCTTTGGGGATAAAAATGTTTACCTTGACCTTGATGGGTGGTGCAATCCTCTGTCACATGTAGAACAGTTAGATGAGCCAGGCACAGATAGAAACCTCAGGTAAAACTCTAGACCACTCTCTCTTAGGCTCAGTGTACGGGAAGGCAAAAGGACAAAAAAGTGAACAAAAAAGTACAATAGAAATAAAAATACAGAACATGCGAGACAAATACCATAAAAATCTGTACACGAGAGGAAAGTCCACAAAGGACAAGCAAACAGAAACTCAAAGTTATATGCAAACACATGTTGGCATGTAAGAAACAATAACCAACAGAAAGGTTCAGAAGCTCAGAACCTTTATGCAAAAGAGTAACGAGAATTTGCAAAGTGAGTGTGCAAACTTTTTAGTAAAGTTGTGTGTAGATGCTTTTGTAAAGATGTGTGTAGATGTTTTAGTAGACCAAACGAAACTAAATATTTTAAACAGATTTACAAATATACAGGAATGCCCATATCTTTTGATTTAATGTGCATGTTGGTGATGTCATATGTTGCCAATTATCCATAAATTCACATCTTTGTGCTTCTGTTGATAATCCCCCATCAGTGATGAAATGTTAGCTTGTTTGTAAGGAATCGTGATCTTATCAAGTTCATTCCTATGAATACACTCATTGAGTGTTACCAACTGGCCAGTTTACTGGCCACGCTCAGTAAAAGTAATGTAAGGAGAAAAAAAGCCATTAAGGACAAAAGCTTAGGTCGCACCACAGGGGTCTATAGTGCACTAGCCCACCTCCCCAAAAACCCCATTCTTCTTAGATGTGTCAAAGATCCGGATGGACTGGCCAGCTGAAAACAGACAGCTGACCAACACAAAGTGGACACATGCAGGTAACGTGCCTTACCAGCAAATGCTACATGATTTGTGTTCGGCAGTATACGATGCTTTTCCCATTAAAATGGACATGACCAACATTGCTAACTGCAAGCAGGGTGATGGAGAAACTGCACAACACTACCTGTATCGGCTTATCCAGGTGCATGACGATCACTGTGGCATAGACACGCCCGACAACATCAACGACGGGCCGGTCACACTCTATGAAACTCACTTGTGGAATAACTTTATCAACGGACTGAAACTGGAGATAACGGAGAAACTGAAAGACATTTGCATAACCTGGGAAACAGCCAAGCTAGAGCTGATAGCGCAACACGCCGCCCATGCAGAAAACCAGCTGAAGAGGGTGAGTAAACAGGACACAGAAGCAAGAAAAAGAAAGGCATCAAACATACCTAGCCATGGTTCAAATGATGACGGGCGATGGAAAAGATAACGGACTGGAAGGGGCACAAAGACTGGAAAAACGTGAGAAGCAAGTTTGGCAAAGTCTAGGTGGGGATGGTTGGAGGGGTTGACTGGTGACGATCTGGTGAAGGGTCAGATAGGAGACAAACTTTTCTCATGCATTGCAATGAAGAAATGCTTTTGCTAACACATGCTGATACTGTTGATAATGATGAAATGCCTTGCAATGAAGAAATGCTTTTGCCTATACACGTAGATGACAGTGATAAAGTGATTAAATCTACTGAAACCAACCAAACCACTGCTGGGCCAAGGTGTATAGCACACAGATCAACAACGCTGAGAGGAAAGGAGACATCTGAGGACATCAGGAAAAGGTGGTGACATTTACAAAGGGACTGCAACTCTGCCCAGAAGTGTATGGCATCAAAACAGATGTCCCTTGCAGCATCTGGAGATAAATGTACATGCATCTACAATCAGTATAATTCAGTGAAAACTCAATAAACGTAAATGTAAATTCATGGGAGAGTTGCTAGAAGTACTCTCAAGACTCTCAAGAAAGAACAAAGTTGCCCATTTGAACTTTTGCCAGAGAGCGCTTCAATTACGTTGCCAGCACCGGGAGAATTGGCTTTTTACTGTATCTGCCCGTACGACAGGAACAAGAGGATTTGACAGCCTCGGAGTACCCTTTTACTGCTGTACAGTTTTACATTTTCAAAAGTTAACCTTTGCTTCAGTCAAAACACCAAATGATTTGCACATATAATCATAAACATGCTCTTAAATTCATAGCTAAAACCAGCCTAATCATTATCGTACAGACCCGCACCACAATGACAACCAAGCTTCCAGGTGTGACGGGCAGGGTGAGCAAAATAAAATGGAAGCGATCACACCAAATCTCAGGGAAAATGTATGGTTTAATAGAAAAAGTGCGCAAAGCAAAAACCCGTGACATTGATTCAAATGAAGGATATATTGACCAGCGGTCAACTGGTACAAAGACAAGACATATATATAGGCAAACAAACGACCCTCAGGTGAGACGGATCGTGGGCTCCGCCCACCTGAGGGACGAACACAACAACAACAAAAACAACAACTATTGCCGCTGTATATGGAGGCGACCGGTAGGGGGGCGCCGTACCATGACACCAGGTTGTTACTTGTGTTCTGTTTAACATAACTAAGGTTCCTGAAATCATCTCTAGACATAGCCTTCAGGGTTCATAGACAGGATTATAGACAGGGAAGAGTTCCTCAAAGTTTAATTAAAATACAGTACATAGTTAAATACAGAACAAAGAAGATGTGTCAGTACAACTGGATAAGAATAATAAAACATAGATTGGTACATCATAGATATAGGTACAATACATAGATTGGTAGTGATTGGCCACAATCACAGGTGCCATGTTTTCAAGTCAGCACTGCATATAATGAAAAGAAATATGAAGGTCTGGGCCTGTTTTACTTCCTCCGGACTTGGACAACTCCATATAATCTGGGGAATCATCAATTCCCAGGCAAGAATCTCCTGTCATCAGGCTGGAAGTTGAAGATGGGAAGGAAATGGATTGTGCAACAAGACAACAACCCTAAGCATTCCAAGCAAAACAACCAAGTAATGGCTTATGAGAAAGAAGATTTGTACTCCGGATTGGCTGAGTCAAAGTCTGGACCACAATCCAATAGAAATGTTGTGGTAAGATCCGAAGCGGGCGGTGCACACCAGATGTTCCTCCAACCTCTTTCAACTGGTGAAGCTTTGCAAGGAGGAGTGGGCAAAAAAGCAAATGTGAGACATTTGTTTATGGTTACAAAAGACCAGTGGGGAACCGTCAGGGCCCTCTACGCCCTCTCAGAGGGTCTAAAATATTCTTAAAACAAATATATATAATGTATCCAATTTTTTTATCTACTTACAGTTTGACAATTGACATCTAAACAATTACAAAAATATAAGCAAATAAATTATTCACCCGTGTCTATTCAATCTGTGTTGGAAGATAAGGGGTTAAGTGGAAGCCTGTGAGCTTGTGTCTCCCCCTATCAGTACTGTGATGCCCGCTGTTCATTTACAGAGGGCCTGGCAGTTATAATTCAGCACAATACCAGTTTCAAATGACAGCAAAATTGACCAATCATATCTTCCGTCTTAGTGGGCGGGCTTAACTGTATGATAATTTCCGCCCGCTGTGGCGACGCTAGCTGTCGTTAGCGTACCACCGCTAGCTAGTTTCGATTCATTCTTTGATGCCCTCATGCGCATTGTTTACATATTCCGCTTCCGAGGAACACGGAGCTGTGGAACCTTATTTTGTTGGAACCTTATTTTGTTCAAGAAGTTATCTAGTACAGATGTTATTGGTTATTGCATTTCTAAAGCTGTACTGTTGTCTCAATTCTTTCTTTATTTATTATTATTATTTTCTTTATTGCAGTTAATTCCCCACCATCATAGGGAGTTTTTCCTTGCCACTGTCGCCCTTTGGCTTACTCATTAGGGATTCAATCAATCAATCAATCAAATTTTATTTATATAGCGCTTTTTACAACAGTTGTCACAAAGCAGCTTTACAAGTGCCGAGTCCTAGCCCCCAGTGAGCAAGCCAAGGGCGACAGTGGCAAGGAAAAACTCCATAGTTTTTTTTTGCATGAGGAAGAAACCTTGAGAGGAACCAAGACTCAGGGGGGGAACCCATCCTCCTCTGGCTGACATCGGTCACCATGACATCAACAACAATTTAATCATAAAGAAATAAAGAAAAGGAAAAACTGTAGTAATGTCCATCATGGTGTAGGCTCATCCGGTCAGGCAGTAGGTGGCTGGCACTGGATGAATTGCTTGGGTCTCCTCATCTCATTTTTCCTCGAGCAGGTGGGCAGCTATGTGGAAAAAATAAAACAGGGAAAATTAGCTCTGTATGAGGACATATACAGGACAGATGAAATTAAACACATTTCTGGAGTGTGGCAGCAACTCCGGCATTAAGTTAAACTATTACAGCCTAGCTAAAAAAGGCAGAACCAGAAGGTAACATAGGCTTGGGGGCATTCTGAGACAATGGCATCCATCCACTGCACTATCAACAAACTTGAGTGACCACGAGCAGTGACAGGACGACAGCACCAGCGCCCCAGTCTACCATAAAACCCTTCGTCTATGAACCCCTGGATCTGTACCTTTATCTAAGGGGGGATGTTAATTATCAAACGCTAAACCAAATAGGTGGGTTTTCAACCTAGACTTAAAGATTGTGACTGTGTCAGAGTCCCGTATGCATTTTGGAAGGTTGTTCCAAAGCTGGGGGGCCTTATAAGAAAAGGTTCTTCCCTCTGCTGTTACCTTATTAATTTGTGGAACTAATAAAAGACCAGCACCCTGTGATCTTAGTTGACGTGGGAGTTCATAGTAGGAAATAAGTTCCTGGAGGTATTCAGGAGCAAGCCTGTGCAGTGCTTTATATGGTAATAATAGAATTTTAAAATCAATATGGAATTTAACTGGGAGCCAATGCAGGGCTGATAGGACTGGTCTAATATGTTGAAATTTTCTAGTTCTGGTCAGAACTCTGGCTGCGGCATTTTAAACTATTTGAAGTTTATTTAGATTCCTATTTGAACATCCTGCATTGCAGTAGTCTAATCTAGAGCTAACAAAGGCATGCACCAATTTTTCTGCATCATCCTGTGATAATGCATTTCTTAATTTGGCAATGTTGCGGAGATGTAGAAAAGCTATCCTAGTAGTATTATCTATGTATTTATCAAATGATAGGTCAGAGTCGAGTATGACGCTTAGGTTTTTGGCTACTGTGCCAGGTGTAATGGGGTAGTCTGCAAGATTAAGCATTTGATCTGGAATTTTTTGTCTTGCGGCCTTAGGGCCCACAAGGAGAACTTCTGTTTTGTCCTCATTTAGTTGGAGGAAGTTTAGAGACGTCCAGCATTTAATATCTCTTTAAATTTCCTAATTTCTTCAATTCTGTTTTGGCCTCATTTTTTCCTAAACTGAGTTTGTCATCAGGTTTGGCTGATATGTAAAGTTGAGTGTCATCTGCATAGCAGTGAAAATTGACACCATGTTTGTTTATAACTGTGCCCAATGGTAGCATATATATAATGTAAATAATAGTGGTCCTAAGATGGAGCCTTGTGGGACCCCATATTTAAATATTGTATGTTTGGATAGAATATTATTGAGCTCTACAAACTGATGGCGATTTGTCAAGTAAGAATAAAACCATGAAAGGGCTGTGCCTGAGACTCCAACCCAGCATTCTAACCGCTTTAGCAAGATCCTATGATCAATTGTGATCAAAAGCTGCACTAAGATCGAGGAGCACTAACAGTGATACATAGCCTTGATCTGAAGCAAGGAGGAGATCATTTGTTACCTTGACTAATGCTGTTTCAGTACTGTGATGGGGCCTAAAGCCAGATTGGAACTTTTCAAATATGTGGTTCCTATGCAGATATAGGCATAATTGCTGGGCAACAGCTTTTTCTATGATCTTAGATATAAATGATGTGTTCGAAATGGGTCTATAATTAGATAGGACAGTCGGATCAAGATTTGGTTTCTTGATCAGAGGTTTAATAACTGCTAATTTACATGATTTGGGCATGTGACCTATTGTAATGGATGAGTTAACTATAGTTAGAAGAGGTTCAGTTACAGCTGGTAATACCTATTTTAATAACTTTGAGGGAACTGAGTCTAGTGTGCAGGTAGTACAATTTAAGGAAGAAATTATTTTCTCTAATTCTGATTTTGGGAGTGGATGAAAAGCACCAAGTTTTTCTCCCGGTATGTAATTTAAATCAATATCAACCAAACCAGATGACATACCAGATTTATTGCTAATAAAAGGTTTTATATTTTGTCTAATATTCTCAATTTTATTATCAAAGAAATCTATACATTACTAGTGAGGTTTAGTGGAATCTGAGGTTCTGCGCCTGCTTGATGTTTTGTAAGTTTAGAAATAGTATTAAAAAGGAATCTAGGATTGTTTTTATTTTTCTCTATCAGTGAGGCTAAGTACGTTGAGCGTGCTTTAGTGAGAGCCCGTTTGTACTCAATAATGCTATCCTTCCAACTTAGTGGATCGTCATTTCCTCTCTAATTTGCGTGCTATTTGTTTTAAGTTTCTAGTTTGGTCAGTGTACCACAGGGCGAGCTTTTTGGATCTAACCTTTTTATATTTGAGTGGAGCTACTATATCTAGTGCTGATCTGCAGGTATTCTCTAAGCAGTCGGTTAGACTATCTAACTCTCCTGGATCGGATGGCAAATGAGCTAAAGCAGTTAAATCAGGGAGGATTTCAATAAACTGTTGCTGTTGATTGGATTTGGACCCATACGATTGTTAACCTTGTAAATCCTGTAAAGATTGTAAAGCTGCTTTGTGACAACATGTGTTGTGAAAAGCTCTATACAAATAGATTAGATTAGATTAATTAGGAGAGGAAATTTTTTTACCCTCTTCCACCCACTCTCGCAGACCTTACCCTGTTCTTCCTCTCCGCAGACCTCTTCCCCTTTCTTAGTCTATGTCTTTCACCTGTAGCTCATTGCTTTCCCTCTCCCAGTCACTATTTAAACCCACAGGTTCCTACTGTCATCTGCACATTGCAAAGCCGAACATGAGACAGACCCTAAAGTGACTGTCAGTGTCCGTTCAGAGACTACAGTTCATTACACTGCACTATTAGTTACGGTGGCCGATAAGGGCAAAACAAGTTTACATTTTAGGAAACAAATTTACAAAAATACAAAAAATGAATTTACAAGTATCTAAACACTTTTACCAGCTACCGAAACACTTTTACCAGTAGGCTATCAAAACAAATTTACAAACTGCGAATCTGACGGAAAGGGTAGGTACAAAACAAAGAAAGTGCTTGTTCCTGACCATTGTGTCAATCAAACTTGTTCGCGGGGATAGAGTGAGTGGAGTTAGCGGTCAAGTCAAGATTAGCAATGTTTTGTCCATTTTGCGGAACCCATTTTAGCCAGTTGGCAAGTTTTTGTTTTTCATGTGGGAAGTCTTTGGAGTTTTTAAAAGAGCAGTCAGAAGATGACGTAATGCGTTTTTGTATAGGCTACTTCAATGAAGGTCACTCCTATGATGTAATCGTCGATATGATGTCCTCTTTACACGGTGTAAACATTAGTTTGCGGTGTCTTAAAATGAAACTGAAAAGGAGTGGAGTGTACCGCAGAAAAAACTATTCCTCTACAAACGCTGTCAAGAATGCTATACGGTTGGAGCTCCGTGGACCAGGGCAACTCTTTGGCTACCGAACGATGTGGCAAATACTTCGGCAAAAGTACAATTTGCGAGTAAAGAGAGATGATGTTATGGTGTTACTTCGGGAGCTCAATCCTCGAGGATGCGAGATGAGAGCACGCAGAAGGTTCGTCAGAAGGACCTACTATTCAATGGGGCCCAACTATATATGGCAGGGGTGCCCACAGTTTTCAGCTTGCGAGCTACTTATAAGATGACCAAGTCAAAAAGATCTACCGGGGTGGCGAACATAATTTGTTGAGTGGATTGCAGATTGGCTACCGTGAATGTCAATCAAAATACAACCATCAGTGCAGATGTGCGATTCATCTACTACTATTTTATGTGACGCGATCTACGCACATTCCTTCGCGATCGACCGACACTTCCTTCGCGATCGACCGGTCGACGTAATGAGCACCCCTGATATATGGCATTCTGATGGTTACGACAAACTCAAGCCATTTGGATTGGCCATTTCGGGCTGCATAGATGGGTTTTCACGGAAAGTATTGTGGCTTGTATGTGGACCAACAAATAATAACCCATCAGTAATCGCTCGCAATTTCCTCTCTTGTGCACAAATACTTGGTGTTGTCCCCATGAGACTGAGGACCGATTGTGGTACAGAGAATGGCCTTATGGCTGCAGTTCAGTGCACTCTTCGACACCAGCACACCGACTACTACTCAGGAGTGTCTAGTCACATGTATGGCTCATCCACCAGCAATCAACGCATTGAGTCGTGGTGGTCGATGTCGAGAAAGGGAAGGTATGCAGCCCTAAGGATTTGTTTTCATAATTGCTATTAGCCTAAAGATATAACATTTTTACTGTCATTCATAATCATGTAGATTAACTGGCATGAATATCACTGTAAAGGAAGAAAATTCAGCGTAAACACACCAGTTACATTGTACAGTATATTTAACCTGACTATAGACCTTTATTATTGCACTCCATTTCTAAAGGTCTTAGTTCTGGATGGAACTATTTGCTGACCTCCGAGATGCAGTACACTTCAGTGGAGGTCATGAACATCAGTGTTTACTGAGGTTTTGCTTTGGCGATGTCGTACAGAAGGACCTGGATCAGGGGTCTCCAACACGTCGCTCGCGAGCTACCAGTAGCTCGCCACCCCTTTCCGAGTAGCTCGCCAAAGGTCCAATGAATTACATATAAATTTGTAAACCTAATTGGTCCCATCGAGAAATCTACTTAAATTTATGTCCAATCAAAATTCACAGTTGTCCCTCCCCTTCTAACACTAAATGATTATTCGCCAATTATACAACAGTTAGTTCACAATCCGACTGGTTGAGAAGTGTTCTAACCCTGCAGATATGTGTGATAACAGCACGGTATTCTCATTCTCTGTATCACTCCGCGGACGTGTTGTCAAGTAACGGCATGTACATATATTCACGATAACACACTCCCTCTCATGTTCTATTGCTCAATTAGCTGTCAATCAAAAAGTTAGGCTGCCGTCAATATTGAATAAACCAGGGGTCACCCACGTCATGAGTCGCCCGCGGGCTTGTTTTAAAAATAGCTCACTATAGCGCCATGCACCAAAGCGCTGCATCGTTTATGTTTTTGCTACTATTATAGATTGTCCGCGGTTGCTAGCGGTCTTCCCGCTTAGCAATTGACACTTGCACACGCAACTTTCCCGGATGGTCAGGTTGGAAAAGACTCTCAAGTTGGAGAGCAGTGAGTTTCTTTTCTGAGTGGCACAGGACTGGGACCAGCAATGTAGGGTAAAGCTGCAGTGCTGTCAAAAACTGAAGGGCTGAAAGACCTTCTTTAAATCTGGAGAGGACAACACACTGTTACACTGCTTTATAGTATACCAATCATAGTATACCAATCAGTAAATAGTATGCCAACATAATACAAATACTATGATGACAATATAAACATTCTCTAAAATGACAATCTGCTAAATCAATCACCAGAAACATTTTAAATGTTCTGCACATTATTTATACTGCCCTTCACACAGTATTCATTCTAAGTTGTCTGTTAACAGCTACACTGTGGACCAGCAGCACTTGTTTGGAACATGGCAACCAACACAAAATTCTAAGAATAGGATGTTACCTGTTGATTACACCCGAGTTGCAGTCAATAATATACCATCGAAGATAGTCTGACACAATTGTTCCCTTTTCTTCAAGAGTATTCACATGTCTCAGACAACCAGCTGTCTGTAGCATTGTACTATGCCTTAGCATACTTTCTCGCAGCGCATCCACTGAAGCAGCATTCTCAATCTACAACACCAAAAAAGAAAATACATGTACAAACACCAGTGTTACAACTGTGCTGAGAATACCACTTAATCAACGAGGAGCTGGCGGTGGAAATTCCCTCCTAATTCCAGGAGAATTCAGGGAGGACGAGGAAACCACCCAAAACCCTCAACACGTGAGACTCTTACCGCTGGGCATAGTTTATAGAAGGGCAAAGTTACTTGAACTGCAGAGTTAACCAAGTTTTCTGTTAATACATTCTGAATGTGTTTAACTTTATTTTCATAATCTTCATCAAGATTTGTACATACAAAGTTCTCTTTGCTGTGCATGCCACCATCTTTTATTTATCTGATTAATGGACAACTTGTAGTCTTCCCCATTCTCAGACACACCACATTAATTTTGTTATTAAGCCAGCTCCATTACTCTTTGTTCTGACCACGTTGGAATAAACCAGCTGAGCTCATTAACACAGTCGCGCTGCTCTACTGTTTAAAGTCGTTGCCATTTTAGTTGCTTTGTTCTCTATAGGAGAACTGAGATTACAACTCCACCTCCTCACACGCGCACAAACGCGTGCACACATTACCCTCCTCCCCTTTTTACTCACACACACACACACACACACACACTAGATGCTGAGTCTTTACTGTAAATATACTGATCCCTGTTGATGCTGTTTGTTTTAGAATAGTTGGTTTAAAATAAATGTATCATTTATTTTCACCAAATTGTCTGTGTTGATGTCATTCAAAAGTGGTTGTTGCCAAAACCTCCAAAGAATTCATAGTTAAATCCTTCAAATACCAAACCATTAATTACCCTTAGTTGATAACTAAATGTTATGGTTCTGTTATAATTAGAATATGAGACTGATTCTAAATTAATGAGACTGATTAATAATTAAGGTAAAACAAATTATATCTACTTTAAAGGATTAGTAGGTGAAACCCCTACAGCTGTAACCTGCCAATGCTTCAGGACACCTACACCAACAGGGTGAAGAAGCGTGCCGGCAAAATCATAGCCGACCACTCACATCCTGGACATCACCTTTTTCAAACTCTACCCTCCGGTAAAAGACTCAGAACCATCAAAACCAGCACTACCCGACACACCAACAGCTTCTTCCCCAGAGCTGTAGCTCTCCTCAACCTTAGGGGTCAGCACTGAGACATATATACATAAACTAAATTCACCTACAGCACTGACCAACAACCTGCACATCAGCATTGCCTGTACAAATATGTATATTTCTGTAAATAATCGTGTAAACTACTTCTTACTCACCTGTACAGTATACCCTTACACACATCACCTCCGACCACCACGTACAGTACCTGTATCTCTCGTATTTATTGTTTGTATACTATTACACAATCTCACTGCAAATTCCTGTTCATAGTCTGTGTTCATTACATGTCTTTACATGTCATACATGTTTGCTCCCACCAAGAAAAATTCCTGTATGTGTAACATACCTGGCGAATAAAGTGAATTCATTCATTCAATAGAAAAACAAGGAACATGAGCTCATGTTCATGGTCAGGTTTCCTAAGTAGAGTCACAGTAGCACGTGTGATTGATGATGGGCTAATTAAGGGACCAAAAGATAAAAATTTTACAGCACAAAATAGCGGCTATCCAGATCTTGATGTCCTTCACTGGTCGACTGTAAACAGCTCACTTTCAGAGGCTGTAATGAGGGTAGAATCTACTAACAAGGGCAATTACAGAGAATATCCTTGTAGGATGATGTCCAGTCATCCTCTGTTTTCTGGCATGTCCAATTATATTCAGAGTTATTTACAACTGTAGGCTCTGGTATTACAGCCTCTGGCCTTAATGAAATAAAAGATGAAGTTCCATCTGCTTACATTTTTGAATGGCGAGTAGATGAGATAAAATAGATGATAATTTGTTATGTAAATACCGCAGGCCAAACTAACGATTTGTGGTTGTTTTATATTTCAGAATGACAAAATGCCCAATCTGTCTTTGGTGTTTTAAAATAACAGATGCAGCACTGTGTGATGTAAAAATGTGATGTACAGTGTGACTGCTGTCATGGCTTCCGCTAAAGGGCTTTAAGATAAAGAAATTGTCACAGAAGCAATGTTTGTGAACTGCTATGCACATAGATTAAACTTGGTGTTAAACTGCTGCACAATTCATGCCTCGGTCCAGTGTTTTTGCAACTTTCTATGGGTTTGTCACATTTATTGTTAAACCCACATTTTCTGTTAAATGACTACCTTTCCTAAGTCTTCAGGAAGTTCCCTGAAACTCTGCTACACAGTGGAGCTTCACATAATGGATATTAAGCACTATACCCAACATGTATCATAGACTCCTGCAGACTTTTGAAAGGATATGTTTTAAAAGAGTCAGGTGATTCCTGAGGAGATATTCCAACATTTGATAAAAAGTTATGGCAGTTTCTTTGATATTGTCACGTTACGGTTCCCGAACCCTCCCTTTGGGGCGTGTGTTCACATCGTCTACGACTACTCATCTGCGTCAGTGTATCTCTGTGGGTGCGGGTGCGTCTTGTGACCCGTCTCACCTGTGGCTCGTCTCGTAATCATGTGGGGTTTATGTGGTCTGTCTATTTAATGTGCGTCACGCAGTGTTTTGTGCTCGTCGTTGTCTGAGTCTTACACGTGTGTGTTTTGCTGTGTTCTGTGTGCGCTGTCTGCGCTATTTGTAAATTAAAACGTCACGTTAGTTGAACGTCAAAAAGGATTTCTGTCTCGTTCTTCGCTACGCCTCGACCGTGACAGAACGACGAGCCGTTTCGAGACAGAATGCCTGGGTACACCACCTGGACCAAGAGGAGCCAGAGAACCAGTCGGCGCCACCATGCATCTACTCCTGCCCAACGCCGCGCTGCCACCGTTACTCCCGACCTGATGGAGCAGGACCCGTTATGCAGGATCATGTTACTTCGGGCTCGGGAGGCCTCTTCCGCGGAGTTAGCGGACTACTTCCGCGACGCCACGGCGCGGATGTGGCCGGAGAGACACTGTGGATTACGGGGAGGGCGAAGAGGAGGAGGAGGAGGAAGGCGACGAGGAGGATGAAGACCAGGCTCCCTCGATCTGCTCCGCCCCCACCGATTACTATGGCGAGGGCGTAGAGGAAGAGGAGGAGGAAGGCGACGAGGAGGATGAAGACTACCCTCCTTCGGTTTGCTCTGCCCCCACTGAGTGTTACGGTGAGGAAGAAGACTGTCCTCCCTCCGTATATTCCGCACCCACCGAATACTACGGTGTGGGCGAGGAAGAGGTCCATCCTCTGTCCGTGCACTCGGGTATCTCCGAGTGCACAGACAGCGAGCTCTTTACAGAGGACGAGGGTAGTTCGCTCCCCTCTGAGCGTTCTGCCGGGACCGTCAAGGGGAGGAACAGCCCAGGGGTGAGCGCGCTCTCCTACCGCTCCGAGGAGAGGGCAATGGACTGCTCCAGAGGCGGGAGTCCAGCCACTCCTATGAGCTGGAGCCTGGGCAGTGAGGAGGAGGAGATGGAGCTCGATAACAGCGCTCCCACTGCCAGGTCAGGAAGGCTGTCACCCGGAGGGAGGGAGAGTCCCCAGCGGGCTCCGCAGAGAGGAGAGAGAGAGCGCGGGCAGAGCCATCCTGGAGGACTGCAGGAGCGTCCGCCAGGCGCGCAGCAACCAGCGCGTCCGCCAATCGCGCTGCCCACGGTGCGTCCGCCAATCGCGCTGCCCACAGTGCGTCTGCCAATCGCGCTGTACCCCAAGGAGGGTTTGCAGCAGGGGCGGGGAAAGGACCGCCTACCGCAGCGCCTGCAGCTCCCGGGTTCTCCCCGCTGGCTGCTCTCCTCCTGGCACGAAGCCTGGCGCCATTTACATGTTTGTCAATTCCAATGTTTGTAAGTCTTCCCGTATGTCTGCCTAATCTCCTTTTCCCTTTCGTGCCTCTGTGTGTTAATGTTCCTGTTTGTGTGTTTGTAAACGTCCCATTTAATGTGTCTAACGTGTTTTCCCCCGTCTTCCCAGGAAGGGTGTTCTAGGCTGTTCGTGGCGGACTCTCCACCGAGGGCGGTCATCTCCCAGACGCAGGACTGGGCTCTTCGGATCCGCCCATCGACGTGGGTTCGGGGCACTCGGTCCTGTTGGAACCCCGGGACGGGTAGTGCCTTGGTGGGGGCGTCTGTCACGTTACGGTCCCCGAACCCTCCCTTTGGGGCGTGTGTTCACGTCGTCTATGACTACTCGTCTGCGTCAGTGTATCTCCGTGGGTGCGGGTGCGTCTTGTGACCCGTCTCACCTGTGGCTCGTCTCGTAATCATGTGGGGTTTATGTGGTCTGTCTATTTAATGTGCGTTCACGCAGTGTCTTGTGCTTGTCGTTGTCTGAGTCTTGCACATGTGTGTTTTGCTGTGTTCTGTGTGCGCTGTCTGCGCTATTTGTAAATTAAAACGTCACGTTCGTTGAACGTCAGGAAGGATTTCTGTCTCGTTCTTCGCTACGCCTCGACCATGACAGATATAAGGAGACTGAAATCAGTTCCATGTATTTAAAAAAAACAGTGAAGCAGTGAATAAAACAATGTATTAATCTTTTACATATATTAACATTGTTTTAAGATTGTCATTATAAACTTGATAGTTTAACAAGGTTCTCTAGATTAAATTTCAAAAGAGGTAATTTTAATGTTTATACAGTATAAACTGTATAAACCAATATATATGTATATACCAATATACATATATCTATATACACAACTCTATACAGTTATATTAAAGGAGCACGCAAATCCAAATCACAAGGTCATACACAGTATCTCAATATCTCAAAGTTCACAATCTCTAACAAGTTCGGCAAGGCTGAATCGCAACGGGGATCCTCTCATTTCCTCCTTATATACCAGGAAGCCGAGGGTGGAGACTTCATGTTCCCAGGGACATCAGGGATTCCTGGAGTGGAACATGGACTGGACTCCCTGTAACAGAATTGCTTCACGCGAACACATAAAAAGACAGGGTCATAACACCCCCCCCCCATAAGTGTGAACTTCAAATAATGTTCACAAATAACACACTCAGCAGCACATTGGCCATGCGCTGCAGAAAAACCAACGGATTATGGTCGGTAAACACAGTGATGGGGTGAGCACTGCCACCGAGATAAACTTCAAAATGCTGAAGGGCTAAGAGAAGGGCTAGGGCTTCTTTCTCGATGGTACTATAGGCTAGTTGGTGTTTGTTGAACTTACGAGAAAAGTAACATGTAGGATGATCCACTCCAAACATGTCCTCTTGCACCAACACAGCACCAATGCCAGTACCACTAGCATCAACCTCCAGTTTAAATGGTCGGTCATAATCTGGTGCAGCAAGCACAGGTGCACTTATCAGTAAGGACTTCACAGCCTCAAAGGATCTCTGACAGGCAGGGGACCAGACAAAAGGAACATTTTTGCACAACAAGTTTGACATGGGTGCCACAACATCGGAAAAGTTTGGACAGAAACAGCGGTAATAGCCAGCCATTCCTAGGAACCGCCGTAGGTGGCGCCTCGTTTCTGGTGCAGGGAATGCACATATAGCATCCACCTTGGCATTCAGAGGATGCACGGTACCATTACCAACTACCTTACCCAAGTATATGATTTCCCCTTTACCAAAGTCACATTTCTCCATATTCAACACTAGGGAAGCATCCTGCAATTTCCTAAAGACATTATCCAAAACTTGGATGTGGTGGGCCCAAGAAGAAGTGTAAATCACAACATCATCCAAGTATACTTCACAGTTTTGCACGTCACCCAAAACCATATTCATTAAGCGTTGAAACGTGGATGGGGAGTTTCTAAGACCAAAAGGCATGACTGTATACTGTAAAAATTGGTCAGGCGTAGCAAAGGCAGAGATGTCTGAAGCACGAGTTGTCAACGGGACTTGCCAATACCCCTTCAATAAATCAAGCTTAGAGACAAAACGAGCAAAACCTATGCGGTCTATATAGTCCTCCATCCTGGGCATTGGATAAGAGTCTGGGACGGTGACAGCATTAACCTTACGGTAGTCTGTGCACAATCGAAAAGTACCATCGGGCTTGGGCACCAACAGACATGGGGAACACCACGGACTAATACTAGGGACAGCCAAACCATGTTCTAAAAGATAGTCAGTCTCTTTTCTCAACAGGGAGCGTTTGTGTGGATTTACTCTGTATGGGTGCTGCCTAATAGGGGCAGGAGAATCTATGAGTATGTCATGTTGTAGCACAGACGTGTGAGTAGGAACATCAGAGAACAAACTAGGGTATGTGTGGATCAGCGAGATCACATCAGTCTGAGCTTCTGTAGGAAGGTGCGCTACTTTCTGTGGCAGGGTTTGTAAGGCTAAGGAGTTTGGGAGGCGAGCACAGGGCACACAATTACGACCTATCCGCAAGTCATCTTGCTCAAGTACATACTCACTAGGAGGTACCTTGGCAGTCACAGCGACAGGTACCGTAGATATCACAGAGGCCTCAGATTGGGTCAAACTATCTGGCTGGTGGCGATCAATGTAGGGTTTCAACAGGTTTATATGACAAAGACTTGACTTTCGTTGACGATCAGGGGTAGCCAAAATGTAATTGGTAGGAGAGGTTTTTGCCTCAACCGTATATGGACCTGAAAATCTGGTACAAAGGGGAGATCCTGGAATGGGCAAAAGTACAAGCACACGATCACCAACCTTAAACGACCGTTCAACTGCTTTCTGGTTATACAGAATTTTCATGTCGGCTTGTACAGATTTCACGTTCCTGCTGGCAATCTCATGAACAGTGCTTAACCGTTTACGAAGGGTTTCAACATCTCTATTCACATCTGCTATAGGGGACGGAGGAGACAAGTAACATAAAACAGGAAGATGATAAATCCTGCACCTAACATCCGGAGTCATGCAACAGGCTTGGCTAGGATGTATTAACCAACCAACAACCATGATCTAATAATACCTACACAATACTACTAAGAAGACAAGATAGATTTCACACACCCTATGCACACACTAGTTGCTTGAAAAGAACACAGCAGCAGCTACAATCTGATACTGGCTCGACAAGGATCCAGAAGCACAGCGCACTATGTTCATGGTCCATTGCCTCAACTGCCAAGCACTCAGACCACCAAACAAACCTGGACTGACCTTCAAAACAAAGTGACATGGACACACACAATACCTTGCAAGCTTTTCCTTGGGGTCATATGCTGTTACAGCAGGGACATTTGCTAAGGACATTTGCTAAAAGAACTATTCCTGTCTTGTTGTTTATCACTTATGCATAATTGTTCATGATTCTTGCAGTGTTTTCTTATGTTCTGCTGTGCTGACTCCCAGACATTGTTATTTTGTGCAGGGCTCTTTAAAAATCTTCCCCTTGACCCTCTGCTTCTGTAACTCCTCCCTTCTTCTTGCATCATTCGTTTGCTGTTGATTTTTCTGCCTGTGTGTCCGAGGAGCCATTACTCTTTCACCCTCAGCTTAGAAAGGCATTCTGTTTTGACCGCGTTAATACAACATCTCTTCTCTCAAGGTATGACAAATAAAGTACCTAGAAACGTTCTTCACGCATCTGTCTTCATGGAAGCTTGAACATCGGGAATGAATGTTTATGCGAGTTCTGCTATCTGCCATTAGCTTATATACGGAGACTGCAGCATATCTCATGAACCTTCTCCACATATATCTGTGGCGGAATAGTCAAAACAGAGCTTTCTAGTTGAAAACACAGCTACCTGCAGTTTCCTGCAAGATATACAGACAGCCTGCAAGCAAGCACAGCCAGGGCACAGTGTATCTGCAAGCCTCCACACAGCCTGAGGGGAGCTCAACCACCCTCCATTTTGAGCACGTGTCTAGTGAATAAGGCGAAAGGCCATTTAAAAAATAAAAAAAAAAAAAAAAAAACATTACCTCACAAAGCCAGCATGTCCACAGACTCGGTGGATTCTCCAATCACTGCATCTGGGACAGTGCATCCTGCTATTAGCGACACACACGTGCAGGTAACAGACTCCATGTTTCAGGATTTACAAACTGGGCAATTAAAACGTGTCAGCAAACCCACGCAAAAGATTAAAGAGAACTTTGACATAACTAAAGAAGAATTCTGTGATAACCTTGATGATTTATGGCAAAGAACTGAACATTATACAGTTGTGATCAAATTTATTCAACCCCCACTGAAATAAAGTGTTTTGGCCAGTTTGACATTGATTTTGATCATTTCAGTCATCTTATTTACAATTATATCAAAGAGGCACTTATAAATTAGACAAACATAACATAATATTTATGATGGAATAACCACAAATGTCTTTACTGTGCTCACATCATTATCAGTTTTATTCAACCCCCTAGTGACATTATTTTTTAGTACTTAGTACAACATCCTTTTCCAGTTATGACAGCTTTCAAGCGTGAAGCATAGCTTGACACAAGTGTCTTGCAGCGACCTATGGGTATCTTAGCCCATTCTTCATGGGCAAAAGCCTCCAGTTCAGTCACATTCTTAGGCTTGCGCACTGCAACTGCCTTCTTTAGGTCCCACCAGAGGTTCTCAATTGGATTTAAGTCTGGTGATTGCGATGGCCACTCTAGAATGTTCCAGCCTTTCATGTTCAACCATGCTCTAGTGGACTTGGATGTGTGCTTCGGATCATTGTCCTGTTGGAAGGTCCAACGTCTCCCAAGCCGCAGGTTTGTGACTGACTCCATCACATTTTCCTCCAAGATCTCCTGGTACTGAAGGGAATTCATGGTACCCTGCACACGTTGAAGCTTTCCTGTACCATTAGAAGCAAAACAGCCCCAAAGCATAATTGACCCCCCGCCATGCTTCACAGTAGGCAAGGTGTTCTTTTGTTCATAAGCCTGGTTCTTCCTTCTCCAAACATAGCGCTGGTCCATTGTCCCAACCAGTTCTAATTTAGTTTCATCTGACCACAGTACACTGTTCCAAAACCTTTGTGGCTTGTCCACATGACTTTTGGCATACTGCAGTCGACTTTTCTTGTTCTTTGGAGTCAGCAAGGGGGTGCGTCTGGGCGTTCTGGCATGGAGGTCTTCGTTATGCAGTGCGCGCCTTATTGTCTGAGCTGAAACTTCAGTGCCCACATCTGACAGGTCTTTTTTCAGTTCCTTAGCAGTCACGCGGGGATTTTTCTCCACATTACGCTTCAGGTAGCACACAGCAGTCGCTGTCAGGATCTTCTTTCTGCCACGACCAGGTAACGTTTCCACTGTGCCCTTTAACTTGAACTTGCGAATGATACTTCCGATAGTGTCTCTTGGAATATTTAACAACTTCGCAATCTTTTTATATCCATTGCCATTCTTGTGAAGAGCAATAACCTCTTCTCTTGTCTTCTGGGACCATTCTCTTGCCTTCACCATGCTTGGAAACACACCAGTAGATGTCTAGAAGGAGCTGAGTATCACAGTCCTTTTAAATCTGCCTAATTGGTGCTTATCATGCTTGATTGCTGCTCGTTGACATCCACAGATGTTTTCAATACCTGATGGAAAACACTGGAATGAACCTCTGTTCTTAGGAGTGGTAGTCGTAAAGGGGTTGAATAATTGTGTCAATGAAGAAATCACAAAAAGGCCATTTAATACTTTATGACAAAAAAATTGATGCTATCTTAGTTGCATTTAGTTCTTTAACAAGTCCTTGTAAGATTTCATTATGAACACAATTACAAATGTGCACTGAATTCCATAAAACCCTTCGCAGCATTGGGGGTTGAATAAATTTGATCACAACTGTATAGCGGCGCTCTCACGCCATGACAGCGACGCAGCAAAATTAACTACTGAATTAAACCGCTTATCTGCCGCCTATGAACGCTATCAGCGACTGTCTGCAAAATACGTCACATTTCTGAGCAACGCTGATTTTGAAGATGCCACTGCAGAGCTAGCTGAAAGAGAGAACCTACTTCAAGCGAAAGATGCTGCAGTGAAAAACGCCAAAGATAAGGCAGAACTCCGCATTGCACACCTGCAAGAGGTGAGGTCCCATCGATCAGTCTCAACCAAGCATACGCTGTCATCTTCCAGATCCTCTCGTTCCAGAAGGTCAGCATTACAGGACAAGCTCATCGAGATCAGTGCTGATGCAGAGGAAGCCAGTGTCAGAAGGTCTTTTGCTGAGAAGGAAGCAAAAATGGCGCAAAGGCAAGCAGAAGCAAAGGCCGACATGGCGAAAAAGCAAGCAGAGGTAGCGCGGTTGGAAGCAGAGACAGAAGCCCAACTAAAAATTCTCCAAATGGAAAAGGAGGAAGCAGCTGCCTTAGCCAAGCTAAAAGTTCTTGAACAAGCATTAGACCAAGACTCAGACCTAGACTGCTCCATCCCTGCAGAAGTGGAAGACCCAGCTGACCGCACTGCCAACTATGTGCTGAAGCAATCATCTCCTGAACCATCTGCTAAGCGGCATGCGCCAGCACGTCAGACTGACTACACGGCTGTACCTGTGAAGCATCAGATGATGCCACCTACCCAGAGCAAGGTAATTTCCAGCATTATACCAGCAGATCCTCCAGAGACTAAACCACAGCTTAACCCTTATGCTACATCATTTCATCCTGATTTATCTCAGCCCCATATGCCAGAGAATCTGTACGCCCCAAGGGTATCACAAGGTAATCTGGTGACACGAGATGGGAGGTCAGACATGTCAGACTTTGCCAGATATATGATACGCAGGGAGCTGATAAACATTAGTCTCTCAAAGTTCGATGACCATGCTGAGAATTATAGAGCCTGGAAATCCACCTTCGAAGCAGTAATCAGTGATCTTAACCTCACTGCCAAGGAAGAACTGGACTTGCTTGTTAACTGGTTAGGCCCAGATTCTGCAGAACGTGTAAAGACATTGAGAGCGGTTCATGCGGGTCACTCAGAGGAAGGTCTTGCTGCAGCATGGGAGAGACTTGAACAGACTTATGGTAGTTCTGAAGCTATTGAAAGTGCCTTATTCAAGAGACTTCATATGTTCCCAAAAATCACCAACAAGGACAACCGCAAGCTGCAAGATCTGAGCGATCTGCTAAAGGAACTGGAGTTAGCCAAAATGGATCCACGTCTGTCAGGACTGAGTTACCTTGACACATCTCATGGCGTTAATCCAGTGGTGTCCAAACTACCATATGGCATGCAAGAAAGATGGGCCGACCTGGGCTCCAGATACAAAAGAGACCACAACGTGTCCTTTGCCCCTTTCTCTTATTTTTCCAGATTCATCAGTGACCAAGCTCGGAAGAAAAATGATCCCAGCTTCGACTTCACAGAATCTGCTCTACCAGCTTCATCATCATGCTCAAGGTATGAAACAAGCAAACGTAGAGACTCAAGGGGAACAGTATCTGTAAGGAAGACAGATGTCCCAATGACTGCATCCTACACCACTAAACAGGATACTCCTGTCCTCAAAGACAAAGACCCTGATCGTATGTGCCCTATCCACAAAAGGCCTCATCCCCTGAAAGAGTGTAGAGGACTTAGGGCAAAGACTTTGCAAGAACGCAGAGACATGCTCAAGGAGCTAGGAGTGTGTTACAAGTGTTGTGCTTCAAAACATTTTGCTAAAGACTGTAAAGCCATCATCAAATGTACTGAATGCAGTAGCGACAAACATGTTGCAGCCATGCATCCTACCTCTTCATCTGACAACTCACAACCTCAAGCAGCATCTAAAGCCATCACAGCGCATGGCGGGGAGCCATCAGCTCAAACCACAGCAACCACCACAGTCTCCTCCTCCTGCATGGAGGTATGTGGCAAAGAGAATGGTCCCAAGTGCTGCGCCAAGGTGTGCTTGGTGAATGTCTACCCAGAGGGGCAACCAGAAAAGGCCATCAGGATGTATGTCATAATAGATGAACAAAGCAACAGGTCTCTAGCAAAGCCTAAGTTCTTTGAGATCTTCGGTATAAAGGGAGAAGCAATACCGTACACTCTTAACACTTGTTCTGGTCGCATAGAGACTTCTGGCAGAAGAGCCGCTGGATACCTCATCTCTCCAATTAACAGGAATATTCACATATCCCTACCAACGTTAATTGAATGTGACCAGATGCCTGATGATAGGGAAGAAATTCCTACGCCGGAAGCTGCGTATCATCATCCTCACTTGAGACACCTGACTAAGGAGATTCCTCCTATGGACAAGACTGCTGACATCCTGCTCTTGCTCGGGAGAGACATTCTCAGAGTACATAAGGTACGTCAACAATGCAACGGTCCACATGATGCCCCATATGCACAAAGACTTGACTTAGGCTGGGTAATCATTGGCAATGTAGGTCTAGATAAGAGTCTCATGTCATCTCAAGTGAACTCCTTCAAAACCTTTGTGCTCAACAATGGACGTACAACCTACTTTGAGCCATGCCTTCATCACTAAGAGGTAAAGGAGCATCTTCTTAACTTCAAAAGGGCACCAGACATCATTCCCACGCCTCATGATGACTTAGGAGCCACAGTGTTTCGTACAACACAAGACGACAACAGAGTAGCCCTGTCCATGGAGGATAAGGACTTTATCAAAATAATGGACAGTGAATGCCTCAAGGATCAATCTAACCATTGGGTTGCACCCTTACCCTTTCGGACTGAAAGAGTCAAACTTCCTGACAACCGGGAACAAGCATTATCTAGGTTCATCTCTTTGCAAAGTACGCTGAGAAACAAGCCTGAGATGAAAGACCACTTTGTGGCATTCATGGAAAGGATATTCCGCAACAACCACGCCGAGCCAGCTCCACCTTTGGAAGAGCATGAAGAACGCTGGTATCTTCCTTCCTTTGGAGTGTATCACCCACGAAAACCCAAGCAGATCAGGGTGGTATTCGACTCAAGTGCCAAACATCATGGCGTATCTCTGAACGACGTCCTCCTCACAGGCCCAAACCTGACCAACAACCTGGTAGGAGTGCTAATGAGATTCAGAAAGGATCCAGTCGCCATTACGGCTGACATTGAGCAAATGTTCCATTGTTTTGTTGTAAGAGAAGACCACCGTAATTACCTAAGGTTTCTGTGGCACAGAGACAATGATACCAGCAAGGAAATGATTGAATACCGCATGAGAGTGCACGTGTTCGGCAACAGTCCTTCACCTGCGGTTGCAACATATGGCCTACAAAGGACTGCTTCTGATGGCGAATCAGAGTTTGGGAAGGATGCTCGTCACTTTGTCGAAAGAGACTTCTACGTGGACGACGCACTCAAGTCCTTGCCCACTGCTGAGGAAGCCATAGACTTGCTGAAAAGGACTCAAGGAATGCTGTCTAAAGCCTGTCTGAGGTTGCATAAAATAGCCTCCAACAGTACTGCTGTCATGAAAGCTTTCCAACCCAGCGATCATGCCATAGAATTCAGAGACTTGAACCTAGGCATAGACGATCCTCCAGTACAGAGAAGTCTGGGTTTGAGATGGGATTTGTTACATGATTCTCTTGGCTTCCAGGTTAATTGTGCAGACAAGCCGTTCACTAAGCGTGGAGTCCTCTCAGTGGTGAACAGCTTATATGATCCACTGGGATTTGTAGCACCATTGACTGTACAGGGCAAATTCCTACTGAGACAGCTCTCAGAGACCATTGAGGCCTGGGATGCTCCGCTGCCACATGACAAGCAGCCTAAGTGGGAGTCCTGGAAAAAATTCCTACATGCCTTGGACGGGATTCAAATACCACGTTGCTACACTCCAGCATCTCTCACCACAAGCCAAAGAAGAGAAGTCCACATATTCTCAGATGCATCGACTGAGGCCATCGCAGCTGTTGCCTACCTGAAGGTAACCGACAACCACTCCAAAGTTCATGTTGGATTTCTGTTTGGAAAAGCTAAACTAGCTCCTAAACCCGAACACACCATCCCTAGACTTGAACTTTGTGGCGCTGTACTGGCTGCAGAGATCGAAGACTTTATACAGACTGAGCTGGACATTCAGGTGGACGATATTCAATTCTACACAGACAGCAAAGTCATTCTCGGTTACATAAACAACCAGACAAAATGCTTTTATGTCTATGTCAGTAACCGCATTGAAAGGATTAGGAAATCCTCTAACCCTGAGCAGTGGCGTTATGTCCCATCTCATCTCAATCCTGCAGACTGTGCCACCAGACCATCATCTGTCAGTGTCTTTGCCAAATCTTCTTGGTTTACAGGCCCAGAGTTCTTGCTGAACGAGGGAAAGGGAACATCTCATCAAGACTTCTTCAGTCTTCAAGATCCTGACAACGATCCTGAGATTCGTCCTGAAGTGAGAACCCTCATCACCAAGTCTGAAAGGAGGTCCAGCCTGAACTGTCACCGCTTTGAACGCTTTTCCGGATGGCTAAAGCTTGTACGCACCATCACGAGGTTAGTCCACATTGCACAGTGTTTTCACACCAAGAACGACAGCACTGAATGCCACGGTTGGCACATCTGTCACAAGGCCCTCTCTGCAGAAGACATTATAGTAAGTGAGATGTTAGTGATACGTAATGTACAGCAGTGTCTTTCACATGGAACTGAAATGTCTTCGTGACAAACTGGACATTCCTAAAAGCAGCCCTATTGTCAACCTGAAGCCAGTGGTTGATGAACATGGTATGCTGAGGGTTGGTGGTCGCCTGAACAAGGCCGAGTTAGAGACATTTGAAAAGAATCCTCTCATTATTCCTGCTTGCCACCACGTTACTACATTGCTCATACGGCATTATCATGAGAAAGTCAAGCATCAGGGCAGACATTTCACTGAGGGTGCTTTAAGAGCTGCAGGGCTGTGGATACTAGGTGCAAAAAGACAGATTGCTCAATTAATTCACTACTGTGTGCCATGTCGCAAGTCAAGAGGAAAATTGCAGCAACAGCAAATGTCTGACTTGCCAGCCGACAGGACCTGCACTGAACCACCGTTTACCTACGTTGGTCTGGACGTTTTTGGGCCATGGACTGTCTCTGCACGCAGAACCAGAGGTGGTCATGCTGAAAGCAAGCGATGGGCAGTGTTGTTTACATGCATGAGTGTACGTGCCATACACATTGAAGTTATAGAATCCATGGACACTTCAAGTTTTATCAATGCTTTAAGACGTTTTCTTGCCACCAGAGGACCAGTAAAGCAATTGAGATCCGACTGTGGAACCAACTTCACAGGAGCCTGCAGAGAACTGCAAATCGACTCTAAGCCAGTTCAGGACTACTTGGCCGACAATGGTTGTACATGGATCTTTAACCCTCCTCATGCATCCCATATGGGCGGATCATGGGAAAGGATGATAGGCATCACACGTAAAATACTGGACTGTATGCTTATGGACTCAAACTCCTCTAGGTTCACCCATGAGACTTTAACCACCTTCCTAGCCGAGGTCTCCGCTATTGTCAATTCCAGACCTCTTGTTCCTGTATCCGTGGACCCGGATTCTCCTGCTATTCTTACTCCAGCGACTCTCCTCACTCAGAAGCTCGGATCTGTTCCTAGTCCTCCTGAAGAGCTTTCATCTGGAAACATCTATCGGAAGCAGTGGAAATACGTCCAGCATCTGGCCAATTGCTTCTGGAGCAGATGGAAAAGGGAGTATTTGGCTCTTCTTCAAGGACGAAGAAAGTGGCAGCAGGTAAACCTAACTTACAGGTGGGAGACGTTGTTCTGATGAAGGACCAGAAAGTGGAAAGAAATGCTTGGCCTATGGGACTCATTTCAAAAACTTTCCCCAGCGAGGATGGAAAAGTCCGTAAGGTGGAAGTAACCATCACACGACAAGGAGATTCCAAGACGTTCGTCAGACCCGCATCTGAGACTGTTCTCCTGCTACCTGTCGAGGAATGAGTCAGCAAAGGAACATTGCAGTATATTGACTTAGTTGACTCGTCATTGGACTACTCCAGGAATGGCGATTACAGCGGACTGGACATATCCAACTTGAACTGCTCCTGAATACTGTTTTGCAGTTATTGTTGTTTTCTTGTTTGCATTTTGTCTTTCAGGTTCTAGAACACACCAGATGGACATTCATGTTTTAGTAGTGAAATCCAAGGATTTCAGACGGGGAGTATGCTGTTACAGCAGGGACATTTGCTAAGGACATTTGCTAAAAGAACTATTCCTGTCTTGTTGTTTATCACTTATGCATAATTGTTCATGATTCTTGCAGTGTTTTCTTATGTTCTGCTGTGCTGACTCCCAGACATTGTTATTGTGTGCAGGGCTCTTTAAAAATCTTCCCCTTGACCCTCTGCTTCTGTAACTCCTCCCTTCTTCTTGCATCATTCGTTTGCTGTTGATTTTTCTGCCTGTGTGTCCGAGGAGCCATTACTCTTTCACCCTCAGCTTAGAAAGGCATTCTGTTTTGACCGCGTTAATACAACATCTCTTCTCTCAAGGTATGACAAATAAAGTACCTAGAAATGTTCTTCACGCATCTGTCTTCATGGAAGCTTGAACATCGGGAATGAATGTTTATGCGAGTTCTGCTATCTGCCATTAGCTTATATACGGAGACTGCAGCATATCTCATGAACCTTCTCCACATATATCTGTGGCGGAATAGGTCATCAGGAAGGCACCTCCCTTCGTTGGTGTTTTGATGAATTGAGCCCCCAACACCTCCAGAAGGCTCATCAGTGGAGTCTGGCGTCCCAGACCCACCCCCCTCCAAGCTCACAATGTAGCCCATCACAAAATTACCAACAACCCTGACACCCGACGGCTATCGGAAAAGCCAAGTGACAATCCTACCCATATCTCAACATCACACCCACCAAACAATTTATCTCTTCAAGTACTATCCTTACCCCACCTACCCTCAGCCCTTCTTAGCCACACCCACTGACTAGATCTCTCAGCTACCTCTGACAACTCCTTTACCACTGCTTTCATCACACAGCCTCTAAATCCAAACTCAGCCAGTAGTCTTGTGGCAGACTTCGCCACAAAACCCCTAGCCCCTACCTCTACAGGTCTAATATATGCTTGCCAGCCCCGCTCTCTTACCTCAGCCACCAAATCTGCATACTTCAACCTTTTCCTTTCATATGCTGCATCAACTTCGTCCTCAAATGGAACAGTTAGCTCTATGAAATACACTATCCGCTTACTTTCAGAGTACAACACAACATCTGGCCTCAAGTTTGTGACAACAATACACTCTGGAACCTGCAATTTACAGCCTACATCAACCAACAGTTTCCAATCTCTTGCATCAGCCCACTTATCGCCAACTTTTGAAAACTGTGCTGGCTCCTTGCTATGCTGCCCCTCACACACAAACCTAATTACTCTATTGGAACTAGCAACTGGCATGCCACTAACTTCCAACCGCTTCTTATCAAGTGCACCTGCCAGTGATTTAAGTACCTGATTATGCCTCCATGTATAACGTCCCTGTGACAAACTCACCTTGCATGCCGACAGGATGTGCTTCAATGTACCACTTCCTGCACATAGCTTACAAGTTGGATCCTCACCTAACCACTGCCCAAGGTTTTGTGGAGTTGGAAGCACATCATAAGTAGCTCCCACCAGAAACTTTATACGACTCGCATCCAATGCCCACAACTCTCGCCAGGTGATTCTCCTCTTCTCTACACTTTCCCATTTCATCCACTGACCCTGCTTACTCTATCCTGCAGCTTTTGCCCGTCTTACTTCCTCCTCCTGCTCTCGAATAAAACCAGTCACCATTCATCTTCTCTCAGGAGATGTGGCCTTGCTGAATGCCCTCCATATATCACCTGACCCTAGTCCTGCCCTACCATTTTGCACAACATCTCTATGCTCCAATGCCCTCTTTGCTGCCTGAGTTGCCTCTTGGGAATTCCACTTTCTTCCTGTACGTGTCACTGGTGCCGCTGCTTTGATCAGTGCATCTTTCAACCCCATCAACAACATTTCTCTGCCTACCTTGGCACATTTAAACTCCTCAACTAAGCTTGTTAGTGGCAGTTCTAGTACTCCTCTCCCAAACCATGCCACACTACTAAGACAATGTGGAACCCCAAGCCATTTTCTTACAGCCTTATTAACAATCCTTTCTAGCCTCTCAACTTCAGTCATTGGAATATCATACACTGTCAGTGGCCACCTTAGGCGAGGCAACAATCCAAACTGCAAACACCACAACTTTAATTTACCTGGCAAAAAGGACTTATCTATACTATTAATAGCCTCACCCAATTCCTTCCTTAACTCTACAACCTGCTCTTTGTCGTTCAGTGCTGCGGTGTACCACCTACCTAGACTCTTAACTGATTTCTCCAGAATAGACAGTATAACTTCTCCCTCCATCACATACTTTTCTTGTGTCAACTTCCCTTTCACAATTGAAACACTCCTAGACTTACTGGGTTTAACCTTCATCCTAGCCAGCCTAAGATTATCACCTAGCTTCTCCAACAGCCGCCGAGTACATGGAACAGTTGTTGTCAATGTAGTCATGTCATCCATGTATGCCCTAATTGGTGGGAGCCGGGTGCCATCATGCAGCCTCTCCCCACCTACAACCCACTTAGAAGCCCTAATAATCACCTCCATTGCCATTGTAAATGCCAATGGTGAGATTGTGCACCCTGCCATTATACCAACTTCCAGACGTTGCCAAGATGTAACAAACTCCTCTGTGCTGAAAAAACGGAATGTCTCCAAAATAAGCTTTAACTAACCTCATAATCTCATCTGGAATCTGAAAAAATTCAAATGCTTTCCACAACAGAGCATGTGGTACCGAACCAAAAGCATTAGCCAGATCCAAGAATACCACATGTAGGTCTCTTCTCTTTGCTCTTGCTGTTTGAATCTGGTGCCAAATCATGCTACTATGCTCTATACACCCTGAAAAACCTGTAATCCCTGCTTTTTGCACCGATGTATCAATTAACTTATTCTTTTTCAGAAACGCTGCCAACCTACGTGTAACTACACTAAAGAATATTTTACCCTCCACATTAAGCAAGCTTATGGGATGAAACTGCTCTATGGCTACAGAATCCTTCTCTTTCGGAATAAGAACACCACCTGCCTTTCGCCAATCCTTTGGGATAATCCCCTTCTTCCACACTATAATCATCAACCTCCATAACAACTTTAAAACATCTGGCGCACTTTTATATAATCTATATGGAACTCCATTAGGCCCTGGTGCTGAACCAGCTTTTGCACACCGCACTACATCCTGTACCTCACTCCACTTAAGGGGATTAACATCCATCTTCCACTGTAGGTCACCTACTGGCGGAATATCTGCTGGCAATTTCAACTCACTAGTCCTTTCCTCCCTTGAGTACACCTTCTGAAAATGCCCCTCAAGCTCCTTCTTTCCTACCTTTAGGCTCCCTGACTAAACAACGTTTTAACAAAACAAGAGACAAAACAAGAGTGTCCAAGTCAACAGGTTGGGAGACCGTGGAATCACACATAAAAGTATCAGCCAATGACACTGTGGACCCGGCCTTACGTGCCTGGGCACGAGTCAAAACACAAGCAGGATAAACTGCAGGAGAATCACTTGCCATGGAACTAGATATGCTCTCTGAAGGGCGATCAACCACTATGGGCAAAGGAAATATACTGCTACCTGCTATATCATTCCCAAGAATGAACGAAACACCACTCACCGGTAAGGCAGGACTAACAGCTACATGTATCATGCCAGCGATACCATCCATGTGGAGGTAAATGTTGTGTAAAGGAAGCCTACGAACTCCTAATTCAATGCCTTGAACTAAGACATCTTGGCCACTGTATGTGTCCTCTGACAAGGGCAATACTGTATCCAACAGAAGGGACACTGCAGCACCAGCATCACGCAGACCTGTGATGGTTTTGCGTGCTGGATCAGACTCACATAGTGAAAATGTACCATCAAATAAAAAGGGCTCAGAGTCAGCACTGGAAGAAGGGACTTTAATATTTGTGCAATGTACCTTTTTAGCTGAACGTGCATTTTTCTTCTTAAGAGCTGGACAGTTCGCTATAATGTGTCCTTGCACATGGCAATAGAAACATTCACGCGAGTCCGGAGAGGCAGGTGCTTCGGTAGCTACAGGACTCACCGAAGTCCTTGAGCGGAGGGAGTGAGAAGTAGACTCACTGCAGAGAACAGGTGTCGTAAAGACAGTTCTATGAGTTAACACAAACTCATCAGCACAGATGGCAGCATTCGACAACGTACTAACTTTATGCTCATTCAAATACATCACAACACTATCTGGCAAACAATTTTTAAACTCTTCAATCAGAACTAGCTCCTTGAGCTGTTGCAGGGAAGTCACATCACTAGCAGAACACCATTTGTCAAATAATACAGTCTTTTCTCTGGCAAATTCTACATGTGTCTGTGTGGGTTTTTTCTTCAATTGTCTAAAGTTCTGACGGTAGGCTTCTGGCACAAGTTCATATGCTCTTAGTACAGCAGCTTTCACAGTGTCATAGTCTACACTCTGCTCAAGTGAAAGAGATGAACACACATCTTGGGCTTTTCCCACTAGCTTACATTGCAGGAGTAGAGGCCATACTGCTCTTGCCCACTTAGTGTGGTAGCAATGCGTTCAAATATTGTAAAATATGCATCAACCTCATTTTCTCTGAAGGTAGGGACCATACTAATCTGTCTACTGATGTCAAAGCGTTCAGTAACAGACACAGGAACAGTTGGGTTACCGGAAAGATGAATGGAACGGGGCTTAGGTACAGGTGTAGCCAGAGGAGCAGGGCTAGTCGGCGCTGGGGAGGCGGCCTTTCGAGGTTGTGGTAGGGGTCTCTCCAGACCCATACTCAGCCTTTTAAGTGTCACCTCCTTTTCCGCATCTATTTGCAAAGCCCGCAGTCGTAACGACTCTGCCTCGCATTCCTGTATCTTGATCTCCAGCTCCTTCAATTTAATCTCCATAAGTGGATCAAACATGGGAGAACTCCTAGGTCCCATCCTAGAACTAACCACAGCTTCTGATTCAGCTCCAGCTGGGTCTGTGCTCTGGGCCAAACCAAGTGCAATACCTGGAACTTCCTCAGCCACAGGCAGCATACCACGTTCTACTAGAGATGACTCTAGCAGCTTCCTAATGTCCCTCTTGGTAGCAGAGCGAGGTATAACCACATAAAAAAATCAGCTATAGACAACAGATCAACCTTACGGCAACGATCCAACAGCTCATATGATGGGCCAAGAACAAACACAGACAGGTCAAATGAAGCCATTATGGAACCCTCAACAATGCAACAATGTGCACACAGCACAACACGCCCACCCACAAAAAATGCCTAAGCCAGAACCAAAGGCAACTTCAGCAGAAAAAAAAATACACACAAAGCAAAAAAGAGGGGAAGAGACAGAAAGAAACAGGGAAGGACGAGCCCCCAATTCTGTTACGACCTATCTAGGCTCTAGGCCGTAACAGGGGTGTGAAGGGGTGGAATATGGATGACACAGTGATTCAAGAAGATGTAAAGTATTGGTGTATTTACAAATGTTCACAAACAGAATATATTTACAGGACAAAGTGCACACAGGTACAAACGTCAGAAGTGACCCAGGCCAAAACAATTAACAAAAACCATACTAGAAAGAAACAGACATAACTATACTAACAGGGTGAAACAAAAGACAAGACTACTCTGACTCCCTATATACAAAACAGATACAAACCCACAACCCAAACAAAATGGCAGCCACTTCCTACTCACCGTGTGCACACACAAACCACCAATATACATATATCTATATACACAACTCTATACAGTTATACCAAAGGAGCATGCAAATCCAAATCACAAGGTCATACACAGTATATCAATATCTCAAAGTTCACAATCTCTAACAAGTTCGACAAGGCTGAATCACAACGGGGATCCTCTCATTTCCTCCTTATATACCAGGAAGCCGAGGGCGGAGACTTCATGTTACCAGAGACATCAGGGATTCCTGGAGTGGAACATGGACTGGACTCTCTGTAACAGAATTGCTTCACGTGAACACATAAAAAGACAGGGTCATAACAGTGTGTCTAGGGGTGTGTGTGCGCATGGCTGGATTACTGACCGGGCCAGTGGGGCCGGCGCCCAGGGGCCCTTGAAGTCAGGGGGCCCCGGGGGGGCCCTGGCCGAAAACTTTTTGCAATGCCTATCAACATTTATGGTACAATATATTTTTATTTCCGAGGGCCCTCCATTTTAAGGATCCTCTGACTATTAGGGACTTTGACCCCAGGGCCTCTTGGGGGCCCTAGCCATGCTTTTGGGCCCCTTAGGAAAATGGATGAGGCGTTGTGGCACTGCTCTGACTTCAACTTCTGGCTATTAGGGGTCCTAGGAAAGAAGAGGGCATATTTTTAGAGGACCATGGGTATGAGAGCCCCTACCAGGGGGCCCTAGAGAAGAGCAGGGCATACCATTAGAGGGCCCTTGATCACGAGGGCCCCTGCTATGAGGCCCTTGACTTCCATAGAAGTCGTTTACCATGGCTCCTTGACTTTCTAGGGACCTACAATTTCAGGCCCTTACTTAATGTTTTTCAAAATGAGGAGGGCAAGGACCCCATGTAACGTCGGTGGGTAGGGACTACACACCGTGTTAGAGAGAGCAAGGGAGAGGTGGAACCAAGTGCCACAATACGACAGAACCTAAAGGATAATCCTAACCTCAGAACCTAAGGAGACGCGGAAATCTCAACGCGCAAAAAGAAACAAAGGAAACTAAAGACGCCAAGGGAAGTAGCTGGCTGTAAGCAATAAACACTGCTCAAACAAAAAACCCTTCCCAAACAAACAGCAACGGAATAGGAAGGGAAACAGGTTGGGGAAAACTTGAGGGAGGTCAGGGAGCGACGCAGGAGATAGATACTTGAAAAAGGACAGGGAAAATAGAAAGGAGAGGTAGGTGACGAGACACCTATAGACGCAAACGCTGCAATAGAGAAAGCAGAGAGAGGCTGAGACCGCAAAGGCATAACCAAAACAAATCAGCAATGATCCGTCTCCACAAGCTTCCATAAGAAGTCATGGCAACAGGTGAGACGGATCATTGCTGATTGCGTCGCTGAAGTCTAGGACTGACTCGGGTGCCCCTTGTGGAGGTAGATGGTGTGGCATCCGAGCCAGCCCTGACACCCCAACTCCTGGTGTGAAACGGTCAACGACCCTGCTTTATGGCCCTGTACCATTACCGACCAAGCCAAGTCGATTCTTGTTAGTAGTGTACCCAGCCTCAGTCAGGGATAGAGGCATTGAGGGTACCAGTAAGAGCTTTACAAATGCTCTACTCAGTTGCTCTCTACCCAACGGGCAAACTGTGACTAGGCAGTGGCTACTTTACTCTCCTTCAACTGGCTGTGTGTATTGTTTTGCTTGCAAACTGTTTTCCAGTAAGCACAAAACTTTTGTTCATGGATTTTCTGACTGGAAACATTCAGAGCGGATTGGTGAGCATGAGGGGAGTGTGGAGCATAGGGCTTGCATGGTAGCATTATATAATCGTTCCAGAGGCACAGCAACAATTGATTCTGATATTGTCAAACAAATTGATGCAGAAAGACAATACTGGTGGGAAGTTTACAAAAGAGTTGTTGCAGTCATCCAGTTTTTGGGAGAGAGAGGACTTGCTTTCAGGGGAGAACAAAGCAGGCAATTGTTAATGAGATCAAAGAATCAGAATACCTCTCTGTTATAGTTGACTCCACTCCAGACCTTGCTCATGTGGACCAACTTACTTTCTTTTCAGGTTTGTTAATAATGACGGACATGTAGTTGAGCGTTTTCTAGCTTTTGAGCCTATTGAAAACCATAGTGGGGACAGTTTGGCAGAGTATGTCGTTGCTATGTTGGAGAATCTGGGCCTAGACCAGGGGTCGGGAACCTTTTTGACCGAGAGAGCCATGAACGCCACATATTTAAAAATGTAATTCCATGAGAGCCATACAATATCAGGGTTGCCAACTTGCGAACGTATATTGTAGACGGGGGGGGGGGGGGGGGGGGGGGACACACGACACAAATTAAGTATTATATCGCGTATCGCGATCGATCGATCGTCAGTTCGTCAGTGGGTGGCGCCAGAGCGAACTAGTAACTCATTGAGTCATAGATATGGATCAGAGGTAAATCAACTAGATTTTGTTTCGGTGTGAGAAATTGGATGTGTGGCGTGTGAAGACGGTCAAATGCATGTGTTGCACGCTCAATGCAACCCTGCAATATGTTTAAAAAAAAATAAAAGACCAACCCTTTTAAAGTATAATAGGTCTCGGAATTCATTTTTTAATAACGTTGTTAAGCTGTTAACAACGACTAATGCGACTAATGGTTTTGCTGATGGTTGGTAGTCTGGTTGATACGTGGTGAGGTTAAGCTTCATGCAGGCGTTGAGACTTCCATCCGCTGCTCACATGCATACGTAGAGCCAAACATTGTCAGTACAGCAACACTCACACGCTGCAGTGTGTGTATGATGGGAAGCACGTTCCAGGTTTGGACAATCAGCTGGTCCGCGATCCAGAAAAATCTCTGACTGAGACACCGGTGATGTAACTCAGGTCAGCACTGTCCACTGCACACTCGTGTGGATGGGTGATAAATTTAAAAAGACAAGTACGCACACGAAAATCTCCAACGCGCGCTTTAAATGACTGCAGAAGTGATTGCCACCCGCAAACGTGAGCGGCAAGAAATTAATGGATTGAAATACGTTTATATTTTAGCATTATTAGTTTTAGTAAAAAATTGTCTCCGAGCTATATGCAGCCATCAAAAGAGCCACATCTGGCTCGCGAGCCATAGGTTCCCGACCCCTGGCCTAGACTTATCCAACTGTAGGGGCCAGTCATATGATAATGCAAGTTACATGTCGGGAAAGTACAATGGAGTCCAAACTCATCTTAAACAAAGAAACCCTTTGATTTGTTATGTCCCCTGTGCAGCACATTCACTGAATTTAGTTGGTGTCAATGCTGTTGAGAGTAGCCCAGAAGCTGGACGTTTTTTTGACTTTGTACAGGCAATGTAAACATTTTGTGCATCATCTACACACAGGTGGGGAAAGGTTTTCCGTGATACTGATATCAAACTCGCACTGAAATCACTGTCAGATACTCGATGGAGAGCAGGAGCTGAGTCAACTAAGGCTCTTTGGAAATATGCACAACTGAGAGAGGCATTGAATGATATGTCTAAAGATATGGAGGAGAAATGTGTAACTCGATGTGAAGCCTCTGCACTCTGTGACAAATTGGACACGTTGGAGATGGCCTTCATGGCATACTCCTGGGACACAATACTACAGAGGTTCCAAGCCACAAGCCTGCAGCTGCAGAAGCATGATATTGACATATGTACAGCTACACATCTCTTGTCTTTACAAGATTTTGTGGCAGCACAGTGAGATAACTTTGAGGTGTTTGAAGGGGCAGCTTTAAATGTCATTACTGCTGTCTCCCAAGAGTACAGGCATGACCTCCAGCGTACAAAGAAGCGCAAAATTATGTCTGATTCACCATTTGAATGCATACACACACTTAACTGAGCTATTTGATGTTCTTTTCATGCCTGACAATATGTCCAACAGTGAGCTCATTTTAAAGGCTCATTTTAAAGGCTAACTCACTCGCTGCAGCATATCCTTCAGATCTGAACATGAGCTTGGCTGATGAATTGATACAATACAAATCATTCATAACAGAAAAAGAAAAACATCCTAGTAAAATGCTCAAAACCATGATAAATTTTAATTTACAGTCAACCATTCCAAATGTCTACATAGCACTTAGACCTTTTTTGACTGTGCCTATCACACATTGTGAAGGAGAGCGTTCATTCTCCAAACTGGCTCGTATTAAGAATGAACTCAGGATTAGGACGCACCAAAACCGCCTGAACTCACTGTCACTTCTGACCATTGAATCAGATTTGGTCAGACAGCTTAATTTTGATGAATTAGTGGATGACTTTGCAAGAAGGAAGAGTAGAAAGAAACTTATATAAAATAGACTCTTGAGTTAGGGTTAGTTAGTGACAGGTTGTTTAATGTATTAATTTATTTATGTTTTTGGGGAGGGGCGGTGGGCGGGGGGGGGGGGGGGGGGGGGGGGCGGGGGGGTCCTGTGCAACTCTTTGCCCAGGGGCCCAGACTATCCTTAATCCGTCCTTGTGTGTGCGTGTGCGTGTGTGTGTGTGTGTGTGTGTGTGTCACAGGTGGCTAGGGTTATACAGCTCTGGAGAGTCAGCATCAAAGAAGATCAAAATAAAGTTTTAATTAACCTTATCAAGCAAAATATCAAAGCTATGCTTTACACTTTGATCGTCTTGACATTGATTGATGTGATGACGTCACACGATGGGGTGGGGTGTGGGGGGGGAATAGAGGTCAAAGGTTAAAGTCATTAATCACTTTTTGTCATATGCCGTACTCTATAAATATATAACGAGCCTGACTGCTAGTTGGACACAAGTTAATCATTTCTATTTTTACCTCACAAAACAGTGATTCTAATAATACTTGTTTGGATTCATAGATATTTGATCTCAGGTCAGTATCCAAAAAATACCTCTAATAGAAAAGTTACATTTTTACCTCAAAAACAAAAAAACACTTTTGGTAATTACCTTCTCTGGGAGTTTCAAATGTGGCTCTGTTTTTGTTAGCCGAAAGACAGTCTTAGGGCGTACTCACACTAGGCACGGTTTGCTGGTTCCGTGCTGGGGCCCGGTTATCCCCCCTCCCCAGTCCCCCTCTGACCTGCACTCACACTGGCTTTATCAACCGCGCCCGAGCACGCTTTCGTTATCACAACGCCACTTTATTTGGAAAAAAAGCGCGCTCGCACAACACTATGGAGTTCACGATTCTCTTTTTATTGTATTTTTGGAGTCGTTTAAACTCAACACCCATAAATCTGAAGCCATACTTATTGCATCACCAACCACTCTTAAGAAGCTTGATCAACCCATACTGTCTATCCCAGATTTTATTACATCCTCTGTAGCTCAGGTCCGCAATCTTGGTGTTATTTTTGATTCATCACTTTCCATGGAAGCTCATATTAATAACATCACTAAAACTGCTTTTTTTCATCTGAAGAATATCGCCAGATTGCGCCCTTCTCTCTCAGACACTGTAGCAGAAACCCTTATACATGCCTTCATTACATCCAGACTAGATTATTGTAATTCAGTCTTAGTTGGGCTTCCTGCCAGCAGCTTGAAGAAGCTCCAGTATGTTCAGAACTCTGCAGCTAGGGTCCTCACACACACTCGATCCTGGGAACACATTACTCCAAAGCTCAATGAGCTACACTGGCTCCCTGTCCATTTCCGTATACAGTTTAAGGTTCTTCTTTTGGTTTATAAATCTTTACATGGCATGGTGAGTACCTTTCTTCTCTGATACAAAGATATTGTCCAACACGCTCAATTCGATCTGCCGATGCTCAGTTACTGTCTATACCCCCCTCTAGGCTTCGCACATATGGTGGAAGAGCGTTCAGTGTTGTTGGCCCTAAGTCATGGAATTCACTTCCCATCCATCTTCGCACATGCCCTTCATTATCTACTTTTAAGAGACATCTAAAAACTTATCTTTTTAAGATTGCTTTTCTAAATGCTTAGTTCTTTTATACTCTGTTATCTCATTGTAATGTTTTTTAGCTGCTTTTATGATCATGATTATTATTAATTTTCTTCTTAGTACTGTTATTAACATTTTTTTCCTTTGCTGTTATGGAAAGTGTCCTTGTGTTATTTGAAAGGCGCTTATAAATAAAATTTTATTATTATTATTATTATTATTGTTTTGGGAGTGCAGAAACATGGTGCAAGCACAGATTTATCGATAATTTAACACAACGATTGTCTGCTAATCGCTTTGCCGCTATGACTGTAACGTGAGCGTCGCATCACTGACGTCATGTTTGAGTTCCAGCAAAATGAACCAATCAGACGAGGCACCAAGCGGGCCCGGGCACAGATAGCGCTCACACTATCTGTGCCCGTGCCAGAGTCCAAGTGAATCGTGCCCTGGCCCACCTCTTCAAGCGGGCCCGAGCACGGTTAACTGGGCCGGGCCCGGGCATGGTTGGCGTGCTCAAACTAGCCAAACTAACCGTGCTTCGGCAGGGAACCGTGCCCGGGCCCGGATCACAGACCCTATTGTGAGGACGCCCTAACTGAGCATGTGCACAGTGAGTGTAATCACTCTAGCTTGTTTCTGTTTGGAGGAATTCAAGGTGTTTAAAAAAATCATAACTTTGTTTCTGTCTCTGTTTCTGAACCACCAATTTTCTTTTTTTTTTTCATTATTATACCACAAAAATATAATTAGGAAAATAATTAATGATAATAATTAAGGAAATAGATAATAAGTAATTACTTTACAATTTCAATTTGTATCCATTGTATATCATGCCTATAAATTAGCGTATGGTGCATCAGTACAGAAGCTTTGCAAAACGCACCACAAACGGGATTCTTCGAAGGACGAACTGACCTTGAAAACAAAATTGAAACAAAGAAACAAGTATAGAATATAAAAACATAGACCTACAAACATAGTATAGGAGATAAAAACACATATCTACATGATATTACTAAATTAAGAAAAGGTGCAGAGCATGATTTTTTTCAGTTACTGATTGATTTCCTTATTTATTTATTTTTCCTTATTTATTCTCAAGCGGTGAGTTAATGTGCACCCCACTGAATGTCTTGAAGTTTAGATTATGTTTATAACATGTAACGAACAACAAACACACATCACTATACCAAACAAAAGTTTAATGTAAACGTAGATTCTCTCCTGGTCATTCGTGTCAGGAGTAAGAAAACAGCAGTAGATAGCTGTTAGTACTGTTAGTACCCAGTTTATATATCCACCAACGAATTCGATTTTTTATATATTTACAATTTTAATGCTATTGCTCAGGGGCGGACTGGCATACATTGCTACCGGGGATTTCCCTGAACGAGTTGGACCGGGCCGCAGACTGAGCCAGCTGATGCGGGCTGACGGTATGCAGCGGAGATCAGAAAAAAACCCAACTTGTCCCAGAAAATCCGGGCCGGACTACGAAAACATACAGCAGTTTAAATTGTAGATAACGTGTTATTTTAAATGTACTGCTGTCGCATCTGCAACGTCTAAGGCATCATGTACAAATTACCTTAACACGGTTAACACGGACGCAAGTGGCGGTCTTAAAGGTTCCAGAGCACTGCGCACTGTTTTATATATATATATATATATATATATATATATATATATATATATATATATATATATATATATATATATATATATATATATATATATCAGTGGGGAACCGTCAGGGCCCTCTACGCCCTCTCAGAGGGCCTAAAATATTCTTAAAACATTATATATATAATTATCCAATTTTATTTTATCTACTTACAGTATTACAATCGAAATCTAAACAATTACAAAAAATATAAGCAAATAAAATATTCAACCGTGTCTATTCAATCTGTGTTGGAAGGTGAGGGGTTGAGTGGAAGCCTGTGAGCCTGTGTCTCCCCCTATCAGGACTGTGATGCCCGCTGTTCGTTTACAGAGGGCCTGGCAGTTATAATTCAGCGCAATACCAGTTTCAAATGACAGTAAAATTGACCAATCATATCTTCCCTCTTAGTGGGCGGGCTTAACTGTATGATAATTTCCGCCCGCTGTGGTGACGCTAGCTGTCGTTAGCCTACCGCCGCTAGCTAGTTTCGATTCGGCCCTTTGACGTCCTCATTTACATATTCCGCTTCCGAGAACCACGGAGCTGTGAAACCTTATTTTGTTTGGAAACTTATTTTGCTTAACTAGTTATCTAGTACAAATGTTATTTGAACGCACTACATGCGTTTCTAAAGCTATACTGTCGTCTCGGTTTTTTCTTTATTATTTAGTGCAGTTTATTAAGAGAGGAAAAAAAAAATTTTGGGGGGGGGGGGGGGGTGTAGCGGGCCCAGGTTTATAGGTCACGGTTCGCTACTGATATATATATATAACTTTGAAACCACCCTGCGACCATGTGACCATGGACTTGTGTTAACGGGCCGCCCAATGGAGGATGGGTTACCTTTTGAGTCTTGGACCTCCCGAGGTTTCTTCCTAAACCTCCACCCTATAGGGAGTTTTTCCTCGCCACTGTCGCCTTTGGCTTGCTCATTAGGGATCTGGACCCATATACGATTGTAAAGCTGCTTTGTGTGACAACGTGTGTTGTGAAAAGCGCTTTATAAATAAATTTGACTTTGACTTTGACTATATGTTCCTGACAGACTGGCCCACTATATATATATATATATACAGTGGGCCAGTCTGCCGGGCCACTTTTTCTCCCCAGTCCGCCCCTGCTATTGGTGGAAAATTCATTTTATTCAATTATTTAATTAAATGTGTACATTAAAAATCTCGTACTTCTATCAAGTTTTATTGTTTGTTTGATGTTAATTAAATGATTTTAATAACAATATATATTTATGCTCAGATTTGAACAAAAACACCTTCAGGGAGGCTTATATAGCCTATCACTAAACCATAATACATACAACCAACGAAGTTAATTTAAAGCTAAAGATATTCTTGCATGAAAATGTGAGCGTGGACAATATATAGGTCTCTAATTTCCCTTTTTAAAACTTTGCGCTGGTTCTATGAAATTATGGAAATGTATATTTAAAAACACAATGGCCATTGGATGTAGCATAAGAGATGCACTTCTGTTTTTTAAGTAAATATACATTTCCATTATTTCCATAGGTTAAAGGGAAATTAGCGGCCTCTATACTATTTGAGGTAGAACTGCACGTTAGCTTCGAGTTGAGAAGTACTTAAGAGAATTACGAATGGGTCATAACACTCTTATGTTGCGAACAAGTTTAAAGTCCGACAATATATGCGAAGAGTTTCGGTAAACACTCGTAAATTTAAGAACGTTCTTAAGTACGAGGTTACGAAGTACGTAGGCAAGGCAAGTTTATAGCACCTTTTATACAGACCGGCAATTCAGTGTTTTGTGCTTTACACAAGAAAATAGCGTTACGACTGTCGGAAACTCACCCATGTATTATTAAGTATGTTTGAAAACAGGATGATGTGTGTTGTGTAAATAAAGTCGAACACATGCAGTCATTTTTCACAATTCACATCTTTTCACGCATACACGGGTGCTCTACAAATCTAGCTATATATAAAAATATTTTTTCCTGATTATGATTTTCACTCTTCTCACATCCATGCTCACATGTTCATGCAAGAATATCTTTCAACCATTCCAGCAGCTTTTCTCGTGTTTTTTTTTGTCCATTGTCTTAGTGTGTGCGTGCGAGAAATACAGGTCCAACACATTTCACCCCTCCCCAGGATTGCCTGATGCACTTTTTTTCATTCACTCCAGGTACACGTAGTGGTCTATGTCTTGTCTGTATGAGATTAATAAAAAAAATGAAATAAGCTTTTATATAGTAATAAGCTATTATAATACTTTGCTAAAGAGCACACTTATAATATAATTATAATTATTATAGTTTATTATAATAGTTTGCTAAAGAGGAATTTCTGGACTTTCTGACTGAAGAGTATTTTTACTGAGGAAAAAAGGTAAAACTCACTTTTTAATGTACTCTTTTTAAATTCATTAATCTAATTTGTTTAATTAATCAAATCCAAGTTCTCTCAAATATGACAGAAACCAATTCAAACATCAAGCTTAAACAACAAAGTCGTTTAAGAAAAAGTCGTTCAAGATTTGAGTGTCGATTAACTGAATACTGTCACTTTACATTTGCCAATTGGAATTAAAGTACATAGCGCACCTGCACCAGAAATACCAGAAACTGTGGCATCATTTCTCTGAATGTATGTGCAGTCTTTCTGTCTCCGGTAAAACATGCGCGCATATCGTCCTGCCTTATAAAACAATAATTACATTAATAATTTATAGGTTACACATTTTCTTTAACACATCCGGAAAATAACCAGATAAATTACTTGTTCTTAAATACACAACCGTTAAAATGATATATCTGAATCATAGATTTTTCTGGAAATATACGATGGTGAAAACATGAAACACAAACTGCATGAAAACAGCCTAGGTGAAACGTTTGTTGCATTTTTTACATTTTACATTTACGGCATTTGGCAGACGCCCTTATCCAGAGCGACTTACATTTTTAGATATATCCGTTAGATTACACCAGCAATTTCAGCTGTTTAAACGTTACTTCAGTTTTTAGTTTCGGGTTTACGCGTATTGAACAATTACCGTCTATTGTGGCACTGACCATTAGTAGCTTTAAACACTGTGTATCTGGCAGAACAGGAACGTTTACCCCCACCCAAGTCGCAACTGCAGCGTCCCCGGCCTCCACCGCCCCTTGCAGCTAGCGCTCCTCCTCGAAACCAGTTTTAACCCGATTTAATACTGACTTCTGGTTTAACCAGTGTAAAACTACAGATAGACTTAATCCCGATTTCTGATTTTATTCAGACTTCATACTATAAATTTAAATGAATGTGCAAATATTTAATTAACTATAATAATTAAATAATTGATCATTTAGGCTAATTAACGATATTAATGGAATCAAATCAAGCAACTCAAGTAAAATAGTTTATGGAGAAAGTAGAGCTAGGCCTAATTATGGAATGAATGAAGTGTAAACAACAAATAGGTTACAGACTTCTGTGTTTCACGTTTAGGCTCTATTGGAGCAAGTAGCCTATAATTGAACAAGCTTAATAGATATTGCGGTATCAAAACAGGGTAACACTGAGTTAACCTGGGATACATGAGTAGAACATGTAGCATCTAATCTCGGTGTATACGTGCAAGTAATTTATTATACTGTATTCGATGTGGGATTACAACTATAAAACAACTATTCTAAAATGTGCATCTTGTATACGGCCCTGAATGTGGCAGGCAGACTGTTGGCCATGCAATACAGAACAATTCTACATCTTTGGTGCCCTAAGTGTTTGGTATACTGTTCTAGATATACATTTCGTTTTTCTCCCTACAAGGATGGTATAACTGCCCGAACGCCTTATTAAATCACACTGAAAGTCTGATTATGAGATTTAAAGACTCAGTTATACTTTCGTGTGTGACCGTAGCGCGTGACTCCGCGCAGGCTCGCAAGGTGTGCGGAGTCACGCGCTACGGTCACACGCGAAAGTATAACAGAGTCTTTAAATCTCATAATCAGACTTTCATTGTGATTTAATAAGGCGTTCGGGCAGTTATACCATAGGGAGAAAAACGAAATGTATATCTAGAACAGAATGGCTGAAGCGTTTATCTGGTAGTATAAACACACACGCTTCAAAACAGGGGAACATTTACCCGACGAATTTCAATGTTGCATTGTGTTCCAGGTTTGAAGAGTGCTGGAGTTTAGGCTAAAGTACTTGAAAATGCTTGAAATTGTAACTATGGTTAGGCAGAATCATTTTAACAGATCCCATAATCTTCTAAAACCTGCTTTTTCTATTAGCCATATATATATAAAATCTCAGGGTACACACATTTACTTGCATGTTAGATATATGTTCCAATAGAGTTGCAGTCACAAAAAGGGTACACAAAAGTTGAATTAGCATATTTCTTTCATTTAAAATGTACAAATTTGAATGGTGCTACAAATAAATAAATAATCATTCCCCTGTACTGATGCACAAATATCAAGGTAATTACCTGCCCAGATAACCAGGGTTTCTCTCATTCTTTTGTTTTTTGACTGGCAAAAAACGACAGATAGTCATTAACTCTGCCCAAAGGGTTATTGGGTGCTACTGCATTCCCTAGAAGATATTAGCTCTCACTGCCTCAGGTGGAGTAGTTCTATTCTCAGAGACTCCTCACACCCTACATATTACCTTTCCCTCTGGCTATTAGAATGTTAACAACCAGTAATAACTGCAATCATTTGCACTGTTCAATACCATCGACGAGAATGTGCAATTTAAAATGCGCAATAACTACTGTAAGCCATTGCTTATTTCATTAATTCCCTTTTATGTTACCTTTTATCTTTATTTATTCTTAGCTCTGTTCCTGACGTTTGAGATACATGTTTCTTTTTAAGCCTATCTGGTTCCCTTGTTACTTTGCACTGATGAAGTCACAAGCAGCTGCTTGTCTTCCTTTGTCCGGCAGATGGAAGTGAACATGGAGCCAATGCGTGTATTGGTGACAGGAGGCAGCGGTCTGGTGGGGAAGGCCATCCAGCGAGTTGTGAAGGAGGAAGGGGGTGCTAGAGAAGGAGAGGAGTGGATCTTTCTGTCCTCCAAAGATGCTGACCTAACGTGAGTCTCATTCTCTGAGGTTTATTAACTCTATATATTTAATCAATTCAATTATGGTTTTAGGAGCTAAAGCAAATTTGTAGAATGGAAAATAACTCAGAACATGGGCTAGAGTGGTGAAAACACGCTACCCCCCCCCCCCCCCCCCCCCCCCCCCCCCCCCCCCCAATCCAAGTGGTGGCTGCCTAATGGACGTAATGCACACATTCATGAACTAAACAGCAGGTTTTCCAAATATTTTTCCCCCAAACACAAATATTTACACAGCACAAATATTTACACAGCATTATTCTTGGAGATACTTAAATTATCTCAGGTTCTTGTTCACGAGTGAGTGAGGGAGGGAAGAAAAGCGATGTGGACAGACAGATGGGTGTGGCAGTTGCAGTGGTAAAGAGAGAGCTGAGCCAAAATGCAAAGCTCTCGATTTACTGGTCAATCTACATTCTGACTTTCACCTATGGTCACAAATTTTGGCCAGTGACTGAAAGAATGAGATTGCGCATAAGCTGCTGAAATTACTTTTCTCTGCAGGGTGTCTGGGCTCTAAGATAAGGTGAGGGCTCTTAGAGATAAGGTGAGGAGTACGGTCATCCGGGAGAGGCTCAGAGTAGAGTTGCTGCTCCTCCAAATGGAGAGGAGCCAGTTGAGGTGGTTTGGACATGTGGTCTTGTGGGCATGTGAGGCAGTCATGGCCTGGTGGTTAGGGAACTGGTCTTGTGATCGGAGGGTCATGGGTTCGATTCCCAGACCTGAGGCCATGACTGAGGTGCCCCTGAGCAAGGCCCTTAACCCTCAATTGCTCACTTGTATAAAAAATAATGATTTGAGAAAAATGTAAGTCGCTCTAGATAAGGGCGTCTGCTAAATGCCATAAATGTAAATGGTCTGGATGCCCTGGGTGCTTCCCTGGTGAGGTGCTCCAGGCATGTCCAACTGGGAGGAGACCCCAAGGAATACCCATGACATGCTAGAGAGATATATCTCTCGGCTGTCCTGGGAAAGCCCCGGTATCCCCTCAGAAGAGCTAGAAGAGGTGGCTGGGGAGAGGGAAACCTGGGCCTCTTTGCTTAGACTACTGCCCCCATGACCCAGACCAGGATAAGTGGTTGCATTGGATGGACGATCTTGTCACCTCATGCATTTATGCAAATCAACCTATAAAATCCATGCAATCCACTAAGTATCTTCACAACACAGCTAGCTTATTAGACTGAACCAGTTTTATTGAATTCAAAACAAAATAATTGTTGTGATCACACTAAGCCTAAGTCATATGGGCAACTACAATATAATGTAAAAAGTGAAAATAAAAAAAGGCTAGCACTTTGCTATAACATCAAGTCTTTCAAAAGTGCAACCTGAAAAACAATTAGCTTACTTAACCATAATAAAACAAACACCTCTGAGAATGAAACATTAATGACATTGCAACAAACAGTATAAAATGTTCCTGTACTGTAACAATTAATTAACACATATGACTGATGCAAAGAAGCAGTCAACCAAGACCATCCATATTTTTGTGGAAAATTGCTGTGCGTACTACGTAATAATGTGACGTCAGACAGCTATTTTTACTTAATCAAACAGCACTCTGTTAAATCAAAACTTCAGTTTCACAAACTTAAATAGAAGAAATTGTTCAAGATAACTGATTTGTTGAATTGAAGGTAACATTTGGATATATTTATAACCAACGGATATTGTGGCTATACAATAAACCAGTTTATTAAACAACCAACAAAATATTAAACAACAGAACATCTTTTCTAAATTACAGTTCCATAAGATAATATACCCAATGGAGCTCGAGTTATACAGACAGGTGCAGGGTGCCACATGGTCTAAGGAAGAAAAAAGCCCCAAGTACAAGAGAAAAATAATCTACACCAAACTCATCTGCATCTGATAAGCCCAGCATATAAACTTTGACAGGAACATGACGTCATAGTGAGGGTGGAATCTAAGCAGCAAGCGCAAAGCTGTGGGACTCGCACTGGTGCAACTGGACATGCACACGTAACGGTGTCTGCTTTCGGGACATTAAGTGCTGTCCGTACATGTGCTGTCAGGACATTATGTGCTGTCGGGACATTAAGTTCACACATGCCGTGTGTACATGTGTACATACCGCCACGCGCAGGCACCATGACAGTGCTACAGTCACAACACCCTGAGGCTTTCTCTGTGATTTTTGATCACTTCACACTTAACTTCACTCTCCCTGATTCCATCAGTTTGTGGACTGTCCAGCGAGGAAAAAACAGAACCATTGACCTGTTGTATGCGAATATCAGGGATGCATACAGGGCAACCCCACTTCCTCTGGGGACATTAGATCATAATCTATGGTCAGATCATAAACCTCCCACCACACGCTCAGGACAAAAGTACATCAGAGGCTGCAGAAAAACAGCATGAAGGGGGTCTGGGTTGTCATGTTGAGTAGATGTTGGTGTTGACAGAGCAAACCAGTTTAACAACTTGTACAACAGGTTTGAGTGTGGTGCTAGGGTTATCTCTCTATGTTTCTCCCCCACCCTGCGGAGCTGCCGGTGCACTAGTTGCAGCGGCCGCACTAGGCTCCCGGGACTTTAACACTGGGCCCCAGGGAAACAACATCTTGTACCTTGTACTTGTGCAATATATGACAATAAAATTATTTCTGATTCTACTGTTGCACCCTGATCCTCCCCTTGCAGTTGTCACATGAACTCCACCAGCACCCCCACCAGAGTAGCTTCACTCCCACATTCCTCCCACCTTTACCACAGACCAGGTTAGACTATGTAGGGGTTTTAGTTATGATACTTAACTAACCTACCTGCTTGCCTACAACCAAGGACAGAAACAGGTGCAGAAGATGGATTGACATGTGTAAAACTTAATAAAATACCTGACTCCAAATGATAGTTGGTAAGAATCTAAAATAACTCACTTCTCAAATAGATCAGTGCAGGTTATAGAATATACCTAACCAACTTTATAAAGTTCCTTGCTATAAACATAGCTGATTTGTCAGAGGTTTATCATAAACATGCATAGCAGATGGGATCATTTAGAGGGAATAGGTATTAGCATTGATTTACCTTTTAACTGATACTAATAATGAGCTCATCTGGCCCAGTATAGCTATAACCAAGGTAGACTGTGGCTTAACCAGATTTATTCAATAACCAACAAAATATAAAACAATAACATAACCATACTAGACTAAGGTAACAAGAATAATACCTAATGGAAACAGAGAGACTGATCGGTGCAGGTTGCCTCACTGTGCAAGGAAGAAGAAGAAGAAGAAAGAGGAAGCAGAAGAAGAAGAGAGTAAGTGCCAAAAGAAGAGAGGAAGAGCAGAAGAAGAAGAGAGCAGGAAAAAGAAGATAGCCCCCTGCACTCACAAACCTCCCCTTTTTTACCCCCCAGCAGACACAAAAACTAGGTTAACCAATGGGAATCAGGTTGCTGGTAAAGACAACAGAGCACATTTGCATACAGAGTGCATTTCCACACAGGACTGCCACCTTTGGGGTGAAGTCTACAAACCTTCTCACTGACTGATGGAACTCTTACCCTGTTAGCATAACCTTTCCCATTACACAACAAGCTGCAAAATGATACTAAACTCCCATTGCTATGGGAACCTCTTGAGGTAAACCACCATTTGTTGCTCCCCATGGTTTTATGGAGGAACACCAGATCCTGCATCCTCCATAGGAACACATCCGACCACTCCTACAAGGAGCTGAGGAGTCTCCGCCCCAGGAAGTCATCAGGCCCAGACAAGCTGTGTCCTAGAATGCTCAAGGCATGCACTGACCAACCAGCAGAGTCTTGTCACTAATTCCAATTAGATTCTTCATCTACAAGGCACTTTTCAAAGGAAGAGTCATAAATAGCTTAATAGAAATATATTTGGTCCAGACGTACTGATGTGAATTGGATGTATTCAGTGTCTTGTCTCCTATTGTAGAAATGCGGCTGAAACGAGGACTATATTCGAGAAACATCGCCCCACACACGTCATCCATCTTGCAGCCATGGTTGGTGGCCTCTTCCGGCACTTGAGAGAGAACCTGGATTTCTGGGTAACACACTGCACACATAAACAGACACTTATGAGGTAAATGTGTGCAGGTCTTTGTTTAGTGTGTTTTGACTACAATTCTATCTTTCAGAGAAAAAATGTGGCCATCAATGATAACGTGCTGCACACAGCTCATGAATTTGGTGTGGTCAAAGTTGTCTCCTGCCTGTCCACCTGCATCTTCCCAGACAAAACCACCTACCCCATTGATGAGACTATGGTACCTACCCTCAAACTTACACCAACCTCATATGGGAGTGTTTACCTAGGAGACAAATATACAAAAAAATCATAATACACCCACCTGTTAATGTTCATCATTCTCTCTCAGATCCATAATGGTCCTCCTCACTGCTCTAACTCCGGTTATGCTTATGCTAAACGGATGGTTGATGTCCATAACAGGTCAGTAGTTTTATACTGATCATCTTGTCTCCCTGTGATCAGTGGTTATTATATGACAGACATACATGAACACATAGTCACAAGGCTGAACCCTTGATATGTTTATAATAGTTATGTTGTGGGTTACTTTGAGTTAATATTATGCAGCACATTGTCCAGTATTTGGTGCTTTAAATATGTGGGGATGACATTAGTTTATTTGTATATACCACGTTGATCTGTATTGGCTGTTTTAAATGTGCTTTTTAAATAAATTTAATTTAACAATTTAGTGTTTATCCAAAGTACATTGGAAATCACAAATCTGGATAATTTAACTTAGATAATATGCTAAATTCTAATGTGTTTTGTGGCACACTGATGCATTGCAGGGCTTGTTTTCAGCAGTATGGACGACGGTACACTGCTATAATTCCCACAAATATATTTGGTCCCCATGACAACTTCAGCATTGAAGATGCCCATGTTCTGCCAGCACTGGTCCACAAGGCCTATAGGGCGAAAAGTAAGAAAAACACCCCTTCCCCAACACATTGTAATACACCCATCCTCCGACACACTATAATACACCCCTCCCCTGACACGTTATAATACACCCCTTCCCTGACACGCAATAATACACCCCTCCCCCGACACACTATAATACACCCCTTCCCTGACACGCTATAATATACCCCTCCCCCGACACACTATAATACACCCCTCCCCTGACACATTATAATACACCCCTCCCCCGACACACTATAATACACCCCTCCCCTGACACGCTATAATATACCCCTCCCCCGACACACTATAATACACCCCTCCCCTGACACGCTATAATATACCCCTCCCCCGACACACTATAATACACCCCTCCCCTGACACACTATAATACACCCCTCCCCCGACACACTATAATACACCCCTCCCCTGACATGTTATAATACACCCCTTCCCTGACACGCAATAATACACCCCTCCCCGATACACTATAATACACCCCTCCCCCGACACACTATAATACACCCCTCCCCCGACACACTATAATACACCCCTTCCCTGACACGCTATAATACACCCCTCCCCCGACACACTATAATACACCCATCCCCTGACACACTATAATACACCCCTCCCCCCGACACGCTATAATACACCCCTCCACCCAAAACACGCTATAATACACCCCTCCCCCGACACGCTATACTACTTAATATAGTAGTTATGATACACCATTCATATACAGTGTTAACTCGTAAAGTAAAGAATACATCCCTCCCCCAACACATTATAATACACCCATCCCCAGACACACTATAATACACCCCTCCCCCGACACACTATAATACACCCATCCCCTGACACGCTATAATACACCCCTCCCCTTACACGCTATAATACACTCTTCCCCCGACACACTATAATACACCCCTCCTATATGAATATATTTCAAAGTCAAGGTTGTGCATATTTTCCTCTGTGTTGTTTAAACTATCAAACCTTAATTAACAATTAGAAATGAGAAATGGTTCTCAAATAAACAAAGCCTTCTAAGTCCATATAATGGTACAAAAAAAGTTGTGTCTCAAATGTATCTTTGGATAAAATGGGTTAAATCACTTATAAAGTAAACACTTGAACTGTCTGAAGACTCATAAATGTTTGCTCTGCTTTAAATGTAGAGGGACACCATCGTCATCCCACATTCACAATGCAACATGGAGCGATTGTGAGGCAGATAAAAGTGTTTCCTAAGGGCAAATCCACAATAGTAGTCATGATCCGGGGTCATATAGCCAACACGGAGAGAACCAGGATATATAATGAACAGAAAGCACCACAAAATACAAAAAAAAAAAAAACAAACAAAAAAGAAGCAAACAAGTCATAAACATGAAAGAGCAAACACGGCTAGAAAATGTAAAAATACATTAATGACAGCCTACATACAATGAGGCAAAACTAAAGAAAAACAGGGATTATATAACAAGAATAAGACAGAAACGAGGAACAGGTGAAAATGTTACAGAGAGAGAAAACTGAACGAGGGATGTTACTGATGAAACCAAAACAAGGAAACACGTAGATAAAAACCAGGACATAACCAAGGGAACACAGAGGCTATGGATGCCAGGAATGAGCAATTGTGACAGACAAAGAAAATAACCACATTGCATTTGAAACTCGCACTGGCACTTGTGCACGTGTGTGTTAATGGATGACACACGTTTAGAAGTTAGAGGTGTGTATGTTTTTGTGTATGTTTGTGGATGACACAGCTTTAGAGGTTAGAGGTGTGTATGTTTTTGTGTATGTTAGTGGATGACAGCTTTAGAGGTGCGTATGTTTTTGTGTATGTTTGTGAATGACACGGCTTTAGAGGTGTGTATGTGTTTGTAGTGGATATACTGATTAATTATGAATTAATTATGAAACCATCCTGGTTGATCAGGAAACAAGGTATTGATAACAGTAACAAGTTAAATCGAAGGGTTAAGTTCTGAATCTGCGCAGTGACCCAATACATGACAGAGGACAGTCATGGCCTGGCGGTTAGGGAACTGGTCTTGTGACCGGAGGGTCGTGGGTTCGATTCTCAGACCTAAGGCCATGACTGAGGTGCCCTTGAGCAAGGCACCTAACCCCAACTGCTCCCCGGGTGCCGGGCTAGGGCTGCCCACCGCTCTGGGCACGTGTGATCCACAGCCCCCTAGTAATCACTAGTGTGTGTGTGTGTTCTGACTGCACAGATGGGTTAAAAGCGGAGGACAAATTTCGATTGGGGTGTAAAAATCACAATTGACAAAATATGGCACATTTACATTTACATACCACGGATGTGGGATGATTTGGCTCAGAAGAGTAGCTAATCCTAACAAGTAAGCTTGCTAGTATAAATCAAAAGGAAAGCCATAAAACAATTGACTATTATATAACTATCTAGCTAAAGTAAACATTCCTTAAACAATGTAGGACCAGGGGAAAGTGAGGACTTCAGGAGGAAATCAGAAAGAGCACAGAACCCCCACACAGAGGCTAATGAAGAGCTCTAGCTATATCAACCGTTATGGAGAGAGAGAATTCTACAGAAACAGGCGATCCAAGGCTGGCACCCGAAGCAACATGTGACAGCGGCTTACTTGGAGTTTGAAAGGGAAACCCATCCGTGGGAGATTAGCTGTCAAAATTTTCAAAGGGGGACTGGACTCGGCGCGCTGTCTTGGAGCGTGGATCTTGGCCTTACAGTTGGCGTTTACACGACCCGGGGACCTTTCTCAAGTTCAGCTCTAAGGCGTTCACTTAGTTCAGGCTGCTCCCAACTTCCTTGGTTAGTGAACCTGCGCAGGATGTCACAAGGAGGCTCAAAGGTGCTCAGTCCACCTTAAGTCTGCATTTGTTATCTTAATGTTAACTAAATCCATATCTGCCGAGTGAGCAGAAGTAACATTAACTGAGTGAAATGAAAGTAAAATTTATTGAAAAAGGCTAGATCAATGAGTGCAAATTTGACTTAAATGACATAAAACAACATAGTTCTAAGTACTTCTTTCGTCTTGAGAGCAGTGGCGGATGCAACCGGCAGTTTTTGGACGGGCCAAAGTGTAATTGGGGTGAGCAAGCACGAACGAAAGTTGTTAATGGGGGGGGGGGGGGGGGGGTGTTTGGGGGGGTGGGCGGGGTGTATGGTCATTAAATGACTCGTGCGCTAGGCGCCATCCTGCAGCAATTATAGTTTATTTTCATTAATTTTCATACAGAAAACTGTATTCTGAGCTTGTGATTAGGCGGGCCCAGCTGCCAATCAGAGTGGGCCTGGCCCACCCAGGCCCGCCCGTAGATCCGCCCCTGCTCGAGAGGCTAAATGGATCTTCCTTGGAGGCTGGAACCGGTAGCAATGTTCTGGCTTTGGTCCGACTCAACTCAACTAATTCTGAATGTGGAGCACTATTTAAGCACCTTTTAGTGGTGAGATCGTAGTAGACTTATTGGTCAGTTACACTGCTGACTATTAGAACTAACGTAATGAATATTCATTACCTCTGTAATTTTCTTATAATACAAAGAGTTTTTCTTAAGAGAAAAAGAGTGTTGAAATCGCAAGATTTCCCCAGGTCCAGATAACGACAAGTTGACTAGGCAGAAGACAGTAACACAGACGTCAAAGAAACCCTCTATTCCTGACTATCCTGACTAAACCCTCTAATCCTGACTTTAGAGGTGTGTATGTGTTTGTGTATGTTAGTGGATGACACAGCTTTAGAGGTGTGTATGTGTTTGTCTATGTTACTAGATGACACAGTTTTAGAGGTGTTTATGTGTTTGTGTATGTTAGTAGATGACACAGTTTTAGAGGTGTGTATGTGTTTTTGTATGTTAGTGGATGACACAGTTTTAGAGGTGTGTATGTGTTTTTGTATGTTAGTGGATGACACAGCTTTAGAGGTGTGTGGTTCTGGACGTGGCCTTCGGCAGTTCATCTACTCCCTGGACCTGGCTCGCCTCTACCTGTGGGTTCTGAGAGAATATGATGAGGTGGAGCCCATCATATTATCAGGTGAGCACACTCCACATAAACAATCCAATAGTATTCAGATCAAATCTCTCTGTGTATTTTTCTCTCAACCACATGTACTCTTTCTGTTTCAGTTGGAGAGGAAGATGAAATCGCCATTAAGGATGTTGTTGATGCTATTGTTGAAGCCTTTGAGTTCACAGGACCTGTGGTTGTATCCTTTGAGCCGCACATTTAAATCAGTGAAAGAGTGTTTTGGTTATCTGATTATTACCTTAAATAATTTTAATCCTAATAGGCTATATGAGATATTTGCCTGATCTTTTCTGTTAATTTTGCCTTCATAAATGAACAGAGATATTTCAGAATGGAAGGAGCACAGCTAACACTGCTACAACACTCACTACATCTGCATTAAGTGGAGGAGTAGTGTTACTGTTGTAGTACAACTGTGAATTTGTTCCCTCTTGTAAATGTTATGAATGTTATATACCACACCCTATTTAGACCTGAGAATTGTGCAGTATTATCGGTACTTATTCTGTTGTGGAATGTGGTTGTCAAAACCAATATAGTACACAAACAGGCAGTTTGGGCTTGACTTCCTTTCTTCAGTACGATACCAGTAAATCTGATGGTCAGATGAAGAAAACAGCAAGCAATGCTAAACTACGCCGATACCTTCCAGACTTCACCTTCACTCCCTTCCGCACCGGTAAACCTCTCCAATTACAACACACAAACAATATCTACTTTACATTCAGTACTCAATACTAACACACACTGCTGCTTTTCTTCAGCTGTAAAGGAGACATGCGATTGGTTTGCGGCCAACTATGACAGAACTCGCAAATGAGGATTCTGTGAATCCACCACCAGAGGGCACAAACCAAACATTGAAAGTTGCAGTGCCTGTGATCTTCATCTGTTCGTGGTTATATGTTTCCAAATCTGTTATTTGTTTTATATTCATCTAAAAATAATGAATTTCTCAGGAATTAACATGAGTATTTTTATATGTTGTTCTGAAGAACACTAATGTTTACTGTCTAAAGTCAACCTTGACACTGAAGTAACTTTCAACTAATAAAATATTTGTGAAGTTTGTGTAATGTTTGTGAAGTGGGCAGAAAACAAATTTGGATTCATGGTTGTATGTGTGGTGACCCTTTATATTATAAATAAATACGTAAACTATCAGTAATACACAATTTTGCCAAAAGTATATCGGGTTGAGGTAAGGACTCTGTGCAGGCCAGTCAAATTCATCCACAACATCCATGTTATTATGGACCACAGGGGCGGACTGGGGAGAAAAAGTGGCCCGGGAGTTCCTGACAGACTGGCCCACTAATATATTATATATATTAGGGGTGGGCACAGATTAATTTTTTTATCTAGATTAATCTCACTGAAATCTTGAAATTAATCTAGATTAATCTATATTAAAATGGCTCATATGCGTGCTACCCAAGTAATGACTAAAATTCAGTTTTTGAGATAGGGTTTCTTAATACAGAGGGTGCATTAGACCAGGGGCTCATCTCCTGTTTCCAAAATGCATCAATGACTGCTTGAGGAAGCTGTTCTACTTTGATACTTGAAGAAAAAAAACATGCTCAATAAAATGTAGGCTACTCGTGTTCAACGGTTTATTCAGTTAAACATGAATTTGTAAGCCTACATACTGTACATTAAAAGGGGTTGATAACATGTTTATTCAGCTAAACATGATATTTGAAATGTAAGCCAACATTTAGTACATTTAACCTCACGGACGTAATTTGGGGGGGACTTTTTCAAAAGCCGGTTTTAACTGTTAATAAGAAATATTTAAATAGCGACGAATCTAGCGTTAGGACCATGCAGAAAACGACCGCTCCGAGCTCCGCTCCGGTAACACTACGTTCCTAAAAATGAATTTGCCACGAAGCAAACCGGGCGACTTCGTGGCGGCATCCCACAGGTTTGAAAACTCGTTCTCGCCCCCACTGTGCAATTTGGTTAGGAATACAGCCGAGCTAAACTATCAAGTTGAAAGTCATCATAGTTTGCTTACCCATTTTGACCCAGTTCCCAACCCAACTTTAAGAATAGATTAAAGGCGATAATTTTTTATATCAAATTAACGAATATATATATATATATATATGGCGAACGTAAATTGTTACCGGGGCGGTGTATACAACCGTCAGAGCAGATGGACGATATCCTGTCATTCATCCACTACTTTTTAATGTCATGCGATCTACCCGAATTCCTTCGCGATCGACCGACACTTCCTCAATCGCGATCGACATAATGGGCACCCCTGCTGTATATGAATCTATACATGGCACGTAGTGTATATGACGGCGTTTATTGTCATATGGACAATATTAATTCCAGCAATAATATGATTACAAAGCCACATAGTGGCTTTTAAATAGTAATCATAAGACCACCAACAAGTTGTTTTACGCAAAGTGCATCCTAAAGAACAACCTACAACTCTAACGTTGGTATTTCTTCCTCTTACCTATTTGTAGTGGTTAGTTTTAATCTAAGAATTTCAATAGCTTAAAAAAACAGTGCGCAGTGCTCTGGAACCTTTAAGACCGCCACTTGCGTCCGTGTTAACCGTGTTAAGGTAATTTGTAGATGATGCCTTAGACGTTGCAGAGGCGACAGCAGTACATTTAAAATACTATGTTATCTACAATTTAAACTTCTGTATGTTTTCGTAGTCCGGCCCGGATTTTCTGGGACAAGTTGGTTTTTTTTCTGATCTCCGCTGCATACAGTCAGCCCGCGGCCCGGTCCAACTTGTTCATGTGTTTACAGGCTCAGTCCGCGGCCGCGCAGGTTTGCCTGACTGGAGCGTTGGGAGGTAATAGACACCGTTAAACAGCAGCGTGACTACGGGCCGGGGCCGCAGTGCGCGGCAGTGGCTCCTCCACGGGCTGAGTTAAACCACCAGCCCACCGACCCACTAACCCATCGGCCCACCGGGGAAATCTCCGGTAGCAATGTATGCCAGTCCGCCCCTGTTATGGACCTTGCTTTGTGCACTGTTGCATAGTCATGTTAGAAGAAGAAGGGGTCAGCTCCAAACTGTTCCCACAAAGTTGCGAGCATGGAATTGTCCAAAATGTCTTGGTATGCTGAAGCATTCAGAGTTCCTTTCACTAAGGGGCCAAGCTGAGCTCCTGAAAAACAACACCACACCATAATCCCCCCTCCACCAAACTTTACACTTGGCACAATGCAGTCAGACAAGTACAGATCTCCTGGAAACCGCCATACCCAGACTCGTCCATCAGATTGCCAGATGGAGAAGCGCAATTTGTCACCCCAGAAAACGCGCCTCCACTGCTCTAGAGTCTAGTGGCGGTGTGTTTTACACCACTGCATCAGACACTTTGCATTGCACTTGGTGATGTGATGGCTTGGATGCCGCTGCTCGACCATGGAAACCCATTCCTTGAAGCTCTCTGCGCACTGTTCTTGAGCTAATCTGAAGGCCACATGAAGTTTGGATGTCTGTAGTGATTGACTCTGCAGAAAATTGGTGACTTCTTTGCACTATATGCTTCATCATCCACTGACCCCACTCCAATTTATGTGACTTTCCACTTCATAGCTGAGTTGCTGTTGCTCCCAAACACTTCCATTTTCTTATAATACAGCTGACAGTTGACTGTGGAATTTTTAGGAGTGAGTTAATTTCATGACTGTTTTTGTTGCACAGGTGGCATCCTATCACAGTTCCACAATGGAATTCACTGAGCTCCCGAGAGCGACCCATTTTTTCTCAAATATTTGTAAAAAACAGTCTACATGCCTAGGTGCTTAATTTTATACACCTGTGGCCCTGGAAGTGAATAGAACACCTGATTCTAATCATTTAGATGAATGAGCAAATACTTTTGGCAATATAGTGTATATGAATTATGTAGCTGAAGTGAATTTCAGGATTAATCAAGACTTTTGATTAACTGTAAATAAGATTAGTTCATAATATGATGCATTGAGTTTTTCCCCCATTGTTTGTAGTGTAAGGTTCATATCTGTAGACCTCAGAAGTCACAGAGCATGTAACAGGTAGAATACATACTGTGTGTACTTGATGTACTCAGCAAGCTGTTGTTAGGCTCACAATTGGGTTTTGCTGGTGTCGGACCTTCCCTTACGAGTCAACTCTCCTCCAATTCACTCATGACATTAAGTCACTGAGACACTGTTGAAAGTTTATTAATAATCCACAAAGGACCACTCACAGTGTTACCATGTGTGTTGTTGTACCGAAGCCATTACAAAAGAACGATCACTTCATCATACTCATTGCTGTTTAGTGCAGAGAAGTTTGATTGAATTGCTGGGTGATGAGGTCTACTGTACACGATCCTAATCACACCACACAGCTGCATTGGGTCCCATCTTTGGGTGTGACTGATATTGCTTTTTGGGTTGGTTCCTCCTGGACTTCAACCCCCTTCAAAAGTGTGGGAAAGGGTCCCAGTCTAGAATATGTACATACAAAGATGAATGACTATCAAGAAGGTTTCTTCATGCTGGGAGAGCAGTAGGAAAGGAGAAGTGCGATCAAGCCCTTGCTTGGTTTATTTAATCAAACATCCTAGGGAAGAAGGCATGAAAAGTATACAGCTAGGCCAGTATGGAGCAGATATTTTCTCAAAAATCCTTCACTTTCAGATGAGTTAAACAAAGTGTGATGAACCCGAGTAAGTATAGTGGTACACAAACTTCAAGAAGTGACGGCATGGCTGACCAACAATAGGAATGTGAAATTCTGCTTCTCTTCAAGCAAACACAAAGAAGAAGAGGAAGATTAGGACAGCCTATACCATCCCAAAACCTTTGGTACATTCAGTGCAAGTGTAAATCTGGAAATAACACCAAAGAGGGTGAAAATTAGATGAGAGGGTCATACATCGATACTATGTGTCCTGATTCTAGGCACATTAGCTACAACAGACCAGAAACTGGAACAAGCTCAAGTACATTTTTCTTCCTGCTTTTCCAGCCCATTTTACATTGTTCCAGTGTTACTCGAGCCATCAATGAGAAAATCTTGCACAAAACTTAGCTCTGTGAACATCACAAAAAACTAATTTGCTAAGGGCTGTGAGTGTACAATCCAAAGGTCAGATGCAGCATCAGTGTCACTGAAATCTTGGAAACAAGTCAAGCCAGGACAGCACGTCACTCTTAACTGGCTAAAATAAAATAAAAAACATCTTCAGAAGACGGAATCTGAAAACACTTGAGAGAAACTGAATCAGTGAAACTTTCAAATAAAGCTGTATTTCTTACAAACAGCAATGATCACATTCTGAGGCCTATCACTGCTAATACTTTGTTTAAATTCTTATTTTTTAAAAAAGGAACTCAAATCCCATTACCCCAAAGATCTAGACTATGAGTATTTCAATGTTCAGTAGAAAAAAAGTCTTCCAAATACACTTGCTTTTGAAATGATTTAACATGATTTTGAGGAATCTTCAAGTGCTAAAACCTAAATGACAGCTGGAAATAGGAGATGATAGGACCCAAATTTCTTGTTTTTTTTTTTGTTCTAAAGAATTCATGACTTCTTGTATCCTGTAAGCCATCTGAGTAGAACATGTGTCCCAGACACTTGCATCACTTGTTCCTTCTCTTATTAAACCCTTTCTGCAGTTTCATTAAGATGATTTTTTTTCATAGTGGACATGTGTGGTGCATTCAAGTCCAAAATGTGCCACATACTTTCGTGATAATAGTTCTTTCTTGTAGACTGTATGCCTACTTGAATCGGTATAAACAGCACTGTATAAATAAATGCAATAAAACAAAGTATGTGCATTTGGAACTTTCAGATATTAAGTTGTATGTGTAAAAGTATATTTGTGTGAAGATGAGTCTGTAAGTCAATAGTGGTTGTGCTTTAGGTGACCCAAGAAAGCAGTGGAAATAAAAATGTACATTCATGCTGTATCATTGTGACTGATTAAAAAACACATACAAACAAAAAAACCAGAGTTTTTGCAGATGGATAGTCCAACACTAGTCTGCCACAAAGTTAAAATCTATTAACATGACTGAGAATGTAATCCAAGGTGTGCCGTGGAACTCCAGCTTTCTCTAGCCGTGAAACTATGAGTCCAAGGCTTCTGACACCACAGCCACTTCAATCTGGACTCATTGTGTCCATGAATTGCCAGGACGGGCAACCACCTGGACAGGCAACAGGCATTGTGCCTTCGGAATTTTCTTCATAAGGTTTTTTCCACTCTTGGTCTTATCAACTTACAGGTCACTGAGGTCACTGATCATATGGGCCTGTTGGTCTCTTCTGCAATGGCTCATACCGGTGGAGATCACAAAGTGAGACAGTGCAACAGTTTAAAAAGGTTGTAAGTGGTTTTGGTGACCACTGAAACAGGCATGAGGAGTGGAAAGAGCCACTTCAAGGATCTTGACCCAGGCCTGTGTGCCTAGTGGATGGCTGAAGGGTCACTCCAAGCCAAAGGTGCTGGTCTCTTCCACTGCAGTTAGCATCTTCTCATACAGCATGGAGAAGGACGGGTATGGTGGGAGATCCAACCGGTTAAAACACGTGTGGGCCCTGTCCAACCAGTACAGATGCACACAAGCACAGATATATTTTAAGTCAGCTACTGCCATCTAATGTATATCTTGAGCTGTGCGGTTCAATCTATATCACCATTACTGTATATTCTATGTCTAGATTAAATTACTTCCAAAATACTTGACAAGACATAATCCATGGGAAATCTTTAGGCATGCCTAGTAATCATAATCAGTTTACCTGGGTAAAGAGGTGATTTTGCCCCACTTTTCCACACAGAAACGGCGAGGCCCATTGCTGCCTCTAAGGGAAGCGAAGCCTTCATAGGGAATACTAGATGTCCCTGTCACAAACTGACATGGAAATAGCACCGGGTAAATCTCTGAAGCGAAAACATGCTTCATTTTGAGATAATTTTAACATTTGTTTCTCAGTTGGTACTGAGGGTGTTTTGGGCTCACCTGAAGCAGCCTTAATCTCTGTTCATTATTGAACCGCTCCACTGCCGCCCAGAACCAGCGAATAACAATGTGGTTGTCATGATAGCCTGTGGAGAGCCAACAATCAGGTAGTGATATCCAAACAGGGATATATATATATATATATATATATATATATATATATATATATATATATATATATATATATATATATATATATATAAAATCAACCATGACATCACTCACACACTTAAGCCAACAATAATGCACATATTTTCTTACAGTTCCAAGTTTGTCACAAACTGATAATTATTAATAAGCCCACAATGTCCTAAATGCACGTTTTACATAATTTCTAAATATGTGTCATGTTACCTCCTCGGTATTCTGTGTTGTTTCTCCAGTCCACCAGATCGATCTCTGCTGTGCCCGCAATCACCAACTCGAGCTCCCGTGCATCAAATACGGAGACCAGCCGTGCATCCACAACCTGGACTCAGAAATACCAATTGTTTTTGCTATAGGAAATTAAGTGGTTATTTCAATGTTTATCAAAAACTAATATAGTTTTATTTGCTTTCTTAGTTTGTACTTATTTTTAACAACAAATGAAGATGGAGCTGCTTGTATGACTCTGAAATATCTCTGAATATCCCATCCATATTTTTGTTTAATGATGAGGGTGTGGGGGTTGGATACTAATAATAGAGTTTTCATTCACAGAGTTTTGTGGTAATATGAGGTGTTGACATGGTCATCCAACCACGTCAAGCATTCACTCGAGTTTGTGGTGATGATGGTTGTGTCTGTGGTGGTAGTTGTGTTTGTGGTTGTTGTGGTATACAATGTCTCAGAGAGCCCACAGGACTGTGGTCATCCTCTGGCTCAGATAAACCCCTGGAGATGCTAATAAGAGGCAAATCAGCTGTATATTGACTGCTCATGCTTTGTTATTCTTTCTGTTTTATTTGAAACTTTATTGGAGGAGGAATAATAGGCTGGGATTGCTGTCAGGATGTGGCCAACGCTCCACAGTTCTAATAAAGTGGTCTGGTAATGACAAATATTTATCTGTGTGACGGTGCCCCCTGGGAATCAAAACCATGACCCATAAGTTACTAATAGAACACTCACATCTTCATGCTGTATTAGGTGAGCTAAAGGAGCAACAAATACTTTTATGAAGTACTATACAATATTGTGAGTTCTGGAGTGAAGACCAAATGTAAATATAAATGTAACATATGGAACAGTTTGTCCCTTTCTTGTTCCAACATGGCTTTTACCATGTGCATGAAGCAAATTCCACAAATAAATAGTCTAACAACTTTGGATGAACTGCAGCAGCAGGCATAGATGCCTGACCTCAACTGAACTTAATTGTGCTTGAACTGAAACTTCGATTTCACCATTGGGCACAATAAGCATAGAATTAGTCTCACCCCTTGGCAGATGGAATGTAACATGATTATCATTCTATTCAACTGTCAGTGGTTTTAAATGAGTTTGATTGGTGTCAGGGGCGCAGATGGCACTGGGGATGGGGGGGGACATGTCCCCTCCAGATTTATATTGACCCCATCTGAAATCTAGCATCTACAAGCATAAACGTATATATTGTACAGCTTGGTCCCCCTCACTTCAGAATTTCCATCTGCGCCGATGATTGGTGTGTATGTTTTTTAATTAGTTTTTGGACCCTTCTTTGATTTTGGACCATAGTGTATACGCAACAACTCTAGTTACATAAAAAAAAAAAAACATTTTTAGAAGCGACAGATTTGGGTTCAAGGTGGAATGTTCTCAAGTGCTATGAATAATAGTTTGGTTTTGAAGACGATTTTAGTATCAAAATCTGCACCTTCTGAAATTCCTCTGCACTTTCTGAAATAAGCTCTTTCAGCACTAGTTCTAGGGACACGCTCAATCACACACCCTTCCTCACACACCCACCTCCTCATCACAAAGCCTTCCCACTTCATTATCACCAGTTTATTGCTGATTTCATTCACCTGTTCTTCCCCTAATTCCCCTAATGAAGCTTGTGGGTTCCTCCAGTGCTGCACATTGTCAGTCTTTTCTCTGCTAATAAAGACTCTTACTTATTACTGGCAGATTTTGAGTGATAAGGGTAGGGGGCCATGCTGTACCTCATAGAAACCCCGCACCAGGCTCTCAGTCTGCTGGACGACCCCTCTCTCTATACGCCACTTCACCATACGCTCGATGTACTCCTTTTTGTTCTTCTCCGAGACTGCGATATTAGCACCTCCAGGCTTTAGCTCTCGCTCTGTGATCTGGAACCAAACATGTACGACAATACACATCTCTTCGACCTCAGCAAGGAGGCCTCTTTGCTTACGGAAGTCACAAAGGGAAAGAGACCCAAACGGGTGTGCTTGCCAACCTGTCCAAACACCTCCTCATTTACAGTGAAGGTGAGGTCTAGCATGTCCTCAATGTCATTGTCCTTCATCCACTGCAGGCTCTGGTGGAACTCCTCATCCAGGTACTCCAGATCACTCAGATCACATGGACTGTGGACATGGAAAGTGACAGGTGGAAAATAAGAGCTGGCTGCTTACTTACAATCATGCAGAAGCTATATAGGTGAATACTGTAGGTACAGTACAAATTCATATATATGGTCATTAACTGATGGCATTTGGATTTGTCATTATAAACTCATGTCTGCTCATCATTGACCACTTAAGAATACAGCGGTGCTTTGGGTGAAAAGGCAACCTGAGAATGAAGAAGCAAATTTAAAAGGTTTAGCAAAAATACACGTTAGTAGCGACATTGGCCCGATTCACTCAGATTCGTTGTATGGTGGTCCTGACATGAAATTTTTACAGAAACTCTTGTCCAAAAGTACTTTGTTGTCTTAATCGTTATGCTAGTACACCAGGCTAGCATCTTAAGATGCCATTAAGATACACACTGCCACCTATTTCTTAAGAAGCCATAGAAATAAATGGAGATCAGGCAAGGACAGAGATACTTTCAGAGTTCCTTCAACTGCTGTGCAAGCAAAGTGTTTATTGGGAAGGGTAGTACAAAACATTGGACACTTTGTTTTTATTTTATTATCTTATTTTGCCTTGTCTTATTTTATTACATCTTTGTCAATTATGCTCACTCCTTTCCCCAGATATACACTATAACTATATTTGTGATTAATCAAGTGACAAAGGACTGTCACATACATATTGACATACATGTGGCAAAGTGCCAGAGGAAGATGAGGGGACAAGACGAAGGATGTGGAGCACACATCACTGTCTCACTGAGGTACACTCACATACGCAGGAGAGCCTTGTAGAAGGGCCGTGTGAAGAAGGCATCAAGCAGGTACTGGTGGATCAGTGCCAGCCCTAGGATACGCCCACTGAAGCGGAACCTGAGAGAGGAAAGTAGAGTCCCATGATGGTGAGAACAGTCATGTCACAAATGCCATGTTTCTGTCCCAGGAATTAGCAACATGGGTAGAAGGCACGAGCAGAATATCTCACGGACCATTCATGGTGGTTGTCCACAAAGGCAGACATGGGGCTGATCTGAACCGTGTAGGTATCATTAGCTGAGTACTCAAACAGGCCATAGTAAGGATTGAAGAGCTCACGGGACACCAAGAAGAAGAACTCTCTTGATGGTCCACTGTAGTCAAGCCTAGAGATACAAAAACAAAACACCACTGCCATGAAACAAGTTTGACTTCAGCTTTCATCCAATTAATGCTGTTCGGCATTTACAAATGTCAATTTTGAACAAATAAAATGATTAAGCTATTGTTTGAGAGGAGAGTTCATAAATACTTACAGGATTAGAAACATAAGCAAATGCATGAGGCCAAATATCTGGCATTAAAATGCACTTTGCATCCAAATAGTATCAAGAAATAATTTAGCCTTTACATTTTACTTTCTGTTCACCAGTGTGAAGTGACATCCAGGTTTCACTTTCCTGTCCAAAATGCATATTGACTTGCACACAATTTTAATTTTCATTCCAGATACTGCAAACATCAATTAATCTCTCATCAATGAATACTGTATCAACCATTAAAATTATCTGACTGAACTCTACAAACTGGGCTCTGTATTTAGAGTACTCCTTGTATGTCATGCATGCAATCTAATAAGCACACTTCATAATGAAGTAAAACAAGACAGAACAGAGTCGGTAAAGATTTAGAGTCGTTAAACATGTCGTTTAGTTTGCATTTCTGACACGCACCCCTCCTCTCCGACAAAGTTGACATAGAGTTTACTTCGCTGCAAGTCCTTCCTGGAGTAGCACATGATCTGGTTGAAGGCGTCCTCCAGCAAGTGGTCCCTGCGTATGATGAGTCTGAGAAGAGAGGCGGAGGCAGCGTGAGAACGGCAGGGCCGTGCAGCGTGAGACTACACATGGTACACACAGTGTAAACATTTTACATGGGGCCTGAAATCTATGTGGGCTGGCAGCACACTCACTTGACCTTCCCTGGACCCTGACCATAGCCCTTGGTCTCCAGCTTTCGGTAGAAGTTGCGGAGTTTGGCTTCAAAGTCCCGCTTGTATGGGGCGGGGGCACGGGCGTTGGCCCGCTGCGTTCCTGCAAGAAACAAATTCACATGAGGATTCACATGAGCATGTTATTTCACAGATGCCCAAACAAAGGTAAAAAAGTTCAAGGTTTTCTGCAATGTTAGGTGAAAACGACTTATGTTATAGCCACATCGTGCCTCTAATGATCGACTTCCAACATAAGTAAATGATTAAGCACATAACTGCAGTTCATTAAAACCAGGTTCTAGTAATCAGTTTTGTATATTGATTACATATTGCCTACTTTGAAAATGTATGGGAATATGTAAAATGAACATTGTAATAATAAGTGTGTTTCGTGTTAGTCAAAGCATCTGTTCCTGCCCTGCTGAATAACTTCTCCTGGTCTAGACTCATCAGACAGTAACATTTATTTGCATCCTAATTAGTGCAGCATTAAACTTAGTATTAGCTGTACTGGGATTATTTGTGCTCATGATTCAGTGGCTGAGCAGAAAGAGCTGCCAACAGACTCCAAACTATTAATAAATCAACAATGTGGATTACATGAGTATGAGCAAGTTTTATCAGGTTGTGAGGCAACATTGAAAAGAAAGATTTAAACTGTTCAAAATTCAAAACTCCAAAATCTATCGCTTAGTGCAGGGGTGTGAAACATACGGCCCGCCAGGGGTTTTAGTCCAGCTCGCAGAATAAACCTGCATTATTAAAGAAGAATAAACTCCATTTTATTTTAAATCTGCAGCTCCTATACTGCCTATATTGTTATATCGCTTTACCCGCTTTTTCTGTTGACCCTGGCACCCTCTTAAGTGAAATGACTTTGTCAAAAAAGAGAAATGTGGACACAGTGTCAGATTTTTCAAGAAAAATGGTTGCTTCCCAGATGTGGAAAATGTAAAAATCACTGTAATCAGTTTTTTAATTCATAATGCACTTAAATAAATGTTTAACTGAGTAAAGGTCTTTTTGAACTTGCACATACTTTTCCTAAAAAGTATAAAGCAATGGGTAAAAAGTTGTTCATAATATATTTAATAAAAGGACAATTAATTTCATATAAAGATTTTTATTATTTACTTCTTTGCACTAATACAAAGGAAAAAAAGAAGTGGACTTATTTTTAGTTCCATGTAACTTTGGAATGAGTTTACTGGTCTGGCCTCCTGGATCCTGGATCCGAGAGAGACGAAGTTGTATGCGGCCCCCAGACCAAAATGAGATTGACACCTCTGACTTAGTGGTTTTATCTTTTTCAATTTATGCTGGATGCAAATGAATTTGGCTGAACAAAGTTGATTTTAATCTAATGCAACTAAACTATGGCAGGCTCACCAGGAGAGTTCTGGGGGGAGGAGACCGGAGAACCTCGAGGAGACTGGCAGTAGCTGGGGTGAAGAAAGTTGTGGGAGGGCACATATGACATCACTTCCTCTTCAAACAGACTGGGGGAGTGGTTGAACAGAGCATAGAAATGGCAGTTTGTTTCCATGTTTTGAATTGAGCTTCATCATGGCACACGTAGCAGGACAGGTGTGGTGTAGATGAAGAGGGTGCCGAGAACATTCTCAGCACACATTACCACAAAATACAAACCTGAGCAAAATGACCAGGTCTGCATCGCTGGAGAGTCGGACCAATCCAGCAGCACCCTCATTACGTATAAACTGCACCTTCTCCCTGCAAGTATAAACACACAAACAGGATTTGAACTAAAGTAGCTATGTATTACAGGTCCTTTGGTATCATGCACCAAATACCAACAGTGATGAACCAGCCCTCAAAACATTACTTCAAAATTTTAAATGTTTCCTCCGGTTCTCTTGATACTTTTACCTCAAGGTTTATTATGTTTTACTTCTCACCTGAGTGAATGATTCCTGCTGAATTCCGGCTGTCTCTCCTGCAGAATCTCATATATGTTTGGCTGCCTCAAAAATGCTACAATCTTATCGTTGTAGGCTACAAAAACAAGAGAAGCTGAATTGGGGTCATGTAATTAAGCACTCAATCATTTATAAGTGTTTGTAGTGGTACTTCGGTCTTCAAAAATCTACTTTAAAAAGTGAAAATATAAAGTCTATAGATATAAATGTTAAAAATGTCATCAGATCAAAAACACAGGTCACAACACCAGACGTACCAACAGGAACCAGTTCCTGGCACTGATTGCGATTGGTCGCACTGAAGGCATTGGAGGAGCGTGGTAGGACTGGCTGGCCGGGGTGACTAGGATCGTCAGCCACCTGGAGCACAAAACTCAGTGTGAGAGCTTGTGTATCAGTCTGAGGGCCCACGCATCAGTCTGAGGGCTCACGTTAGAGAACACACTCACAGGTTACCCAGCCAACACCCTCACAAGTAGGTCCATGTAGCCAACTATTCATTCAGAACCTGCCACAGCATAAATGTATTCTGCACTGGTTCAGCACTACAGCTATTGGAGTAAACTTGGCAAACCCTGTCTGATTGTCCCACTTTTCTGTGGGGGCCTCTGAGTGAGGGAGAAATGAGCAGCACTCTGCAGTCGCGGGCGGGTGGAGCAGGCAGAAGGCCGTCCGACGCTCACCTCCCCAGCACTGTGGCTACGCTGCCGGCTGAGGTGCTGGCGATGGGCCAGCAGGCTGGCAGGGCGAGCGCTCTGCAGGGGCAGACGTGGGTCGATGAAGGTAGTGGCGCGGCAGTTATGATCCACAAAGAACGTCTGTTGAGAGAGAGAGAGAGAGAGAGAGAGAGAGAGAGAGAGAGAGAGAGAGAGAGAGAGAGAGAGAGAGAGAGAGAAAGAGAGTGGACACACAGAAGAAGGCCAGAGAGCAGGAGAAAGCAAAAATAAATAAAAAATCAAGGAGATTTAAAGTCAAGTGCTGAGTTATGTACAGAGATGGAAAAAGCTGGACTGGACAGAGTGGAAGAGACATCGATCGTGAAGAGATACAGTAGACACGAAAAGGGATGGACAAGATGTCTAGTCTGAGATTACAGGAGCTCTATCTAGTAAACGTACGATATGTGTATGAACCCCACATCCCACCAGATTAGATCAGATTTAACTCTTAGAGAGGTGATGTGCCGGCATAAGCATTGATGCTTTTTATTAATTTAATAGATTTAAATGCAATGATAAACATTTTGTCCATAGAGGTAGTTATTACCCAATGAATAGAGATTTAAAAACATGTGATTTGTACATTTGTGTGTCACTAAGATTTACACCCTCTACTCCCCTTGTGTTGGTGATTCATGTCTTTATTAAAAATGTCTATTTATTAAAATATGACCAATACATAATCACTAAGTATTTATGGAAGGAGGCAGAAACCTTACTTTCCTCATTCGACATCTGAATAGCTAGCTGAAATGTTTTGCAAAACATGTTTTGCAAACAGGTGCTGAAGCACAACACCTGCTACTAGCTAGCAGTAGGAGCTGATTGAGGAGTGATTCAGCCCTGTTTGGACTGTGAAAGGAACCAGGTCTGAGGGGTGAAGAGAAAAAAAGCTTTTAGAGAGCGGAGGTGGCGGCTGGCTGAAGCGGACCTTGCCCGAGTGGTCATGCTTCATCTCCCAGCCTCGTGGCAACTCCAGCTGCCTGTTGGCGAACAGATTGAGGAAGGTGACCAGGTCCCGGTTGTGCTGGTAGCGCTCGAAGTGGTGAGCATCACGACGCACCTTGCTGATCATGTGCTTCAGACAGGTGTTACTGGTGAACATGCGGTAGGCACTCTGAAGAAGGAGAACAGGAGGCCATTTAAATACGCACAACTCTGCGGTCACCAAACTCGAATTCCAGATGTACTTCGTTGTACAAAGACATTTTGCCTGTCGTCAATTTAAAATAGCTTGCCAATCATGCCACTGGCACAAATAAACCAGATGCAGACGAACAGACATTTCCCAATGCTGAAACAGAAACCTCTTGCCACTGCAATGATGCGTGGCTGTTTCTACTCATCATCTTCGAGGTTTTCATGATCCCAGTCCGAACTACAGGAGGCCATGGAAGGATCCTGAAAGACTTGAACTACGAACTTATGGAAGAGCAGGAGATCTGCTCCTTTTGCATTTAACCGTTTCCAAGTAGCTAATTGTTATAATATAAACTGTATATGACATTGCTTTGACAGAAGGACTGAGAGGAGAAGATGCATCAAGGACTTGCTCACAGGATTGGAGTGAAGAACACTGAAGAAGTCTGGACTGGTGAGGAACCTGGCACTGGGGGACTGCAGCAGCAGAGACGATCGGGAGCGTGAGCTGGCAGGGCCGACTGCTGCCATGTCCCGCCGGTACTCTAGAAAATCCAGAGACACGGGTCAGCTTCACTCTGGAAAAAACCCTCTACAAAACTATAGCACCACAGTAATGTTTTTGTCCTAAAAGAAAGTTTAATCAGCAAGTGCGTGTCCATACATTGCATGGTAAGTTAATACACTCACAAGTGCAGAGCACTGTTCACGCTTGGTATCTAGCAAACACACATACCCTGAGCAGCTTATGTATTTATCAGAATGACAGTATATGCATTCCCTTTGCATTGAACCCTGTAATCTTGGTTACTAGTACCTGCTCCTTCAGGGGACAACAGTACCAGACCAAAAGTTCTCTACACCAGTCCTCAAAAACAAAACTACAATGCTTCTCAAATTATTCCTGTGTATAGAGCTTTGAGTGTAGTGTGTGAGTACCGGGAGTGTAGTGATGCAGGAGGTCTGAGTCATCAGAGGACATGTCTGCTGTCTGGTCCTCACGCTCATTCGTTATTGTTCTTCGGATGCTCTGGTAACTGAAGAAAACAATGAGAGAGTGATCGACACAGGAACAGTGTCAGCAGCATAGAAAAAAACCAAAAACACATGAACTATGTGAGCGAGACAGAGAGAGAGAGACGGAGAGAGACACAGAGAGACAGAGAGAGAGAGACGGAGAGAGAGAGACGGAGAGAAATACAGAGAAACAGACAGAGAGAGAGAGACAAAGACAGAGAGAGACAGAGACAGAGAGAAGGAGGAATGCTGCCTTTATGATAAGAGAATGTTATTTTAGTAGTTTCATGTTGCCGTTTTGTTTGGACAATTCTCTCTAATGTATTTTGAGTTCTTATTTGATCTTTAAAAATGAACAATGGCAGTGCAACATGATCCCAGATCTGTGAACGAGGGTGTGTGTTTCGAACTGGTCGTGGAGCTGTGAATGACGGTGTGTGTGTGTCGAACCGGCGGTTGAGCTGCTCCATTTGCTGAATAGAGTTGGACCTCTGCAGAACCTGCGGTGCGGGTGGTGCAGTCGGCCGCTGCCACGTGGTGGTCCTGTTTACATGGTCCACGTAGAAAATTCGCCCGTGGCTGTCAATACGTGCTTCCCAGTCTGAAGTAAACAAGGGGCTGGTCAGTTCCACCTTAAAAGCCCTGACGAGTGATCTATGCTCAGGCAAAGGTCATTGTAAAGTTTATGTTTGACTTAGAGATGTGTATCAAAGTTTAGCGGTACAGACACACATTAATGCTTAAAATGTTTAAGATAAACATAAGGACACATCAAGGTGTAGCTACCAGATAATTACGATGGCCTGTGTGTACGACAAAGTGCATACACACACACACACACACACACACACACACACACACACACACACACACACACACACACACACACACACACACACACACACACACACTTGGTGGTAGAGGTTCGTCCACTCTCTGGTAGCGGCTGGCATCGTTGCGTACAGCAGGAAGAGGCTGGACCGGCTGATGACCATTCACCTGAGCACCTGCCCCTAAAGCTGCACATAAAACTCCACTTTAATCATCAAAAACATGTGACAAAACCTGAAGAATCCAGTTGTTCACGAAGAATTTGGTTTAAAATACATTTCCTAGGAAATCACAACAAAGTGCACCTGACTCCCCATCGGTTGCCATGCCAGTTTGCGCCAAGTCAGCTGGGGCTAGCCTCATTTCTAATGACTCCTCCTCTTCTGTCTGTGACCCCTGCAAGCTCCGCCTCCTTGTCCAGACCTCCGTGCTGTCCCCTTTGTCTTCAGCAGCAGCATCGGGCTGCAAGGCTGCCGCGGCCCCTCCGACATCGCTGGCTGTGCTGCTGGTAGCTGCTGAAGCTTCAGAGACCACCGTCTCCGTGCCTACGAACACGTCCTCGCTGGCGCCATCTTCAGAAGCAGCTCCTTCTGGATCCTACAGGAGAAACCAAACTGAATATTTACTTTACTTTTCCTGCAGCTGTTTCTTGAAACCAACACTAGAAACCAAGAAAACAGACAACTATTAGAATATTTACTTGAAATTTTATTAATTGAAAATTGGTTCTGAAACCAAGCCTCTAACCTGAGTTGTGGAGGCAGGCTGCTGTGAACCGGAGGAGGACTGAGGGGTCTCTGAGCTGGCAGCTTGCTCCAGGCTCCCTCCTGCCTCTCCATTTTGACTCTTTGAAGGACTGCTAGTGGAAGGGGCCCCTTCTGCTTCGTCGTCACCACTGCGACTCCCTTCTGTCTGCTTCCTGCCCCCGTCCCCCTCGTTGTTCCTCACGGCCCCCCCAGACCCATTGGTGAGGTGCACTTCCTGTGTTCCATGCCCTTCCTCATCTTCGTCCGAGTCTATGTGCAGCATGGCACTGAGCCGCGTGTCCGTTGGAAAGCTGGAACGCAGCTTTGGGGAGGAGGCGCCCAGTGGACGCTCGCCAGAGCATCTCGGCCTTTCAGCAGAGTCCAGGAGGGAGACCTGTCTCTGGGTGGTACCCGAGGGGCCTTCGGCAGCCACGGGCCCCATATCTCTTGGGCTCCGTTCCTCCTCAGGATCCAGAAAGACTTCATCGGGCCGGAGGGCCTCGCTGTGGAGGGAGCCCAAGGAGCCCGTGGGGGAAGGCCCCCGGAGCACACGCGAAGGTGGGGGGAGGATATCCTCGTCATCTGACGGGCTGCCCGGGTCTCCATTCATGGAGGAGGCACCCAACAGCGAGCCCATAGAGTCTGAGTTCAGTTCACATGTGCATGTGTTTGTAAGAAAAAAGAAAAATCACACAAATGTACAGTGAATGACAAGCTAGCGATTATGTGTGCAGAGAGTGTATGCTCATGATGCCACTCACCCTCTTGTCCTGTGGAGGTGATCTCCACCCGGAACTGAAGCTGACCGCTGACATGTTCTGTGGGCAAACGGCGACACAGAGTGTAGGTGACAGGCTGGTCCCTGGAAAAATGCACACATCAGTTGGTCTGACAGAAGTTGAAATGGGTAACTGTTGTAAACAGACTGTCTATGTCAGATAAAGTGTATCTTCATTTCTTTCCATAATTTGAAGATTCTATCTGTCTTTTGCATTGTGTAGATATTTCATTATAGATGGACCAATAGAAAGGTCTGAAATTAAGTCTGATATTAGGCCTGATATTTCTTACATCATAAGATAAATGAATAATGTGTCCATTGGCTCTAAAAATGGTCTGTCAAACTGCTTATCTCTACAGAGAAATCATGAACATATTCCATTGTATTAGCACAAATGTGAAATTTTACATTATTGTGGACAATTTTACATTATTGTAGAATGAAAGTTTGTTTTACTTGTGTTCTCACCTAATTTCAATTGATTTGAAATAGATTTTTAGATTTTATTTCAATTTTTATTTGATATTAAATATATGTATTTTTCTTGTCATTTGTGTGTTTTATTTTAAAATAATTTTAAATGCAGATTACTTTACAGATTCACAAAGCAAAAATAAATAACTTTTCTCTTGGTTATCTGTTACTGTCATCTGTCATTGTTTTGATAACTCATTATGTATTAGGACACTTCAAAGAACTGTTTTCCCCACAACTAGGACATGCAAGAGCTACAGTGTATTACAAAAGTGAGTACACCCCTCACATTTCTGCATATTTTTATGTATATATTTTCATGGGACAACACATGGGACAAAATTACACTTTGACATAATGAAAAGTAGTCTGTGTGCAGCTTCTACAACAGTGTAAATTTATTCTTCCCTCAAAATAACTCAATATACAGACATTAATATCTAAATTTATTTGTTCACCAGCAACAAAATTGAATACACTTGTAAGAGACTACACACCTAAATGTCCAAATTGAGCACTGCTTGTCATTTTCCCTCCAAAATGTCATGTGACTCGTTAGTGTTACTAGGTCTCAGGTGTGTATAGGGAGCAGGTGTGTTAAATTTTGTAGTACAGCTCTCACACTCTCTCATACTCATAATGTTCCAACATGGCACCTCATGGCAAAGAACTCTGAGGATCTTAAAAGATGAATTGTTGCGCTACGTGAAGATTGCCAACACCCTGAAACCGCAGCACATTGGCCAAAATCATCCAGTGTTTTAAAAGAGCAGGGTCCACTCAGAACAGACCTTGCGTTGGTCGTCTAAAGAAGCCGAGTGCACATGCTCAGCATCAAATCCAAATGCTGTCTTTGAAAGATTGGTGCAGGAGTAATGTCAGCATTGCTGCAGAGATTGAAGAGGTCAACCTGTCAGCGCTCAGACCACACGCCACACACTACATCAAATTGGTCTGCATGGCAGTCACCCCAGAAGGAAGCTCCTTCTGAAGTCTGTACACAAGACAGCCCGCAAACAGTTTGCTGAAGACGTCAACAAAATACATGAATTACTGGAACCATGTCCTATGGTCTGATGAGACCAAGATTCATTTGTTTGGTTCAGATAGTCTCAAGCATGTGTGGCGGCAATCAGGTGAGGAGTACACAAATAAGTGTGTCATGCCTACAGTCCTTCATGGTAGTGTGAATGCCCAAGTGTGGGGCTGCGTGAGTGCAGCAGGTGTTGGGGAGTTTCAAGTGTTGGGCGGTTAGGTTTCATTAACGCATGAAATCCAATATGTACTGTTAAATACTGAAGCAGAGCACGATCCCCTCCCTCTGGAAACTGGGTCTCAGGGCAGTGATCCAGCATGATAATGACCCCAAACACACTTCTAAGATGATCACTGCTTTATTGAAATGGCTGAGGGTAAAGCTGATGGACGCAAGCATGTCTCCAGACCTAAACCCAATAGAACATCTTTGGGGCACCTCAAGTGGAAGGTGGAGGAACGCAAAGTCTCAAATATCTGCCAGCTCTGTGATGTCATGGAAGAGTGGAAAAACATTCCAGTGGCAGCCTGTGAAGCTCTGGTAAAGCCCATGAGCAGGAGAGTTAAGGCAGGTCTGGAAAATAATGGTGGCCACACAAAATATTGACACTTCAGGAACTTTCACTAAGGGGTGTACTCACTTTTGTTGCCAGTGGTTTAGACATTAATGGCTGTATATTGAGTTATTTTGAGCTACACACAGTTATAAGTTATATAAGCTGCACACAGACTACTTTTCATTGTGTCAAAGTGTCATTTTGTCAGTGATGTCCAATGAAAAGATATCCTTAAATATCTGCAGAAATGTGAGGTGTACTCACTTTTGTGATACACTGTATAATCTATGAAGGGTCCTGTACACACAGTGACCGTGAGCACCAACCCTGTCACATGCCTTCCCAGCAGCCTCTGCACAGGTATGTTCAGCTGGCCTAAAAAGCGCTTGATGATCGGTCGACTTTTGGCAAATTTGTCCTTGACCTCGATTTCCAAAACATCTGTCATCAGTGCAACAAAGGTGTATTTCTGCAACAGGTAAAGAAAAGCCAAGTTTTTTTTTTACATAGTTAAATACAGTACGGTCAAAATGAGAGAGAGAGAGAGAGAGAGAGAGATGGAGAGAGTGCACAAATGAATTCCTAAGCTACCTCTCCATGCCAGGTAGGGTTGGTGGTGTTGGGGATGATGGAGGATCGCCTCTCTTGACCATGGTGACTGAAGGCAGGAAGGCCAGTTCTTCTACCCGGCTGGATGCTCATCTTCAGGTAGGGGTCGGGGTTGAAGAACATACCCTTCTTTAGGCCCTGGGCACGGATATCTGCACAGCAAAAGACAAAGCTTGAAGTCAGTTTAGTGTTTACACACCATTGTTTGGTAATTGTGCAGAAGCTAACTAAGCGTAATGTTGCATCATGGGAAAATAAACCTTTACATATTATAACATCCTGAGTGTTACATGACCAACACATGAATATGGTCATTCTCAAAGGGGCTGACCGAATTCTCAAGCAGAATACTCCTCTGTGTACGATCTACTTTCTGAAATTCTATTCAGGTATATATGGACTCAACTCGAGAATGTGTTGCTGCAAATACACTTTCTGCCCACAAGGAGGCAGCACTGACATTCACCATGTGTAATGTGGCAAGGTCAGCTTCACTTACCTTAATACCAATAATTACCTCACTAACTCTTAGCAATGATTACACTGTCTCCCCTTAATTTGGGTCTGAAAATCCCAGTCTCTTGCTCTAAGACACACCTCGCTCACAGATCTGTCAGAAAACACTTACCTGATAACGTAAAGCTGACGAGTTTTCGACAGTGCTCAGTCACAGACTGGCCCTCTATCTGTCCGTCCACACCAGCCTACAGCAGGAAAACACAGCAACTAAACACCCACATGTACATTTACCACGTCTTTATAGGGCAATGATCAAAGCACACAAAAACGAACTAAACGAACCTAAAATAACAAAATTCCAAGAAAAGCTGCTTCATCACTTTTTTCCCCCCTTCACAGGGAGAGTTCAACCAAAATTGACACTGCACTTCACCCTGAAACCAAGCAGAGCCAGGAAACAATAATTAAACCAGTTACGGTTGGTAAGGAAAGCTGTTAAGATCAGCAGCACATGTTGTGCTAGGACAGTCTGGCCTTAGAATTTAACAACAAAGTCAGAATACACCAGCCAAATTCATGTCAAATTAATTTGGGCCACCTGGCCCAAAGAGCAGGCGAGAGGAGGACCTGGGGCTGGGTGGTGCTGTGTGCCACTCACCCATGTTGGTTAATGGATGTAAATTATTGAACTGCGCTGTAGTGCTCCGACACATTAACGCTTGGCTCTGGAAGACTCGTGCAGACAGACATTAGGTAATGGTAGATGGGGGTGTGAGGACAATGGAAATCAAGACAGACACTCCCTGCTACAAGCATTGAAGACTCTTGTGTCTGAGTAATGGAAAAGTCAAAGATCAAAACTTTATTTTATACTGTTCCATGCTACAAATCTCAAAGTAGTACCAGTTTTGTTTTGCTTTAAACTGAGTGTGTACAGCACATAGTTATCAGGTGTATCAAACACTCATAATCCACTCAACTTCAGTCTTCATTTTTTTTAATTACATTATATTAGATGTGGGTGCTGTTGTACTGCTCTGCTAAGACATTTGAGCATTCTTCACTGTAGGAATGACTCTTAATGGGTCATAGCAAGTAGTACAAGCACAGTGACTCAATCTTACAAGTTTCAGTTTGCTGGCATTTTGGAGGGTTGTGGATCTAGTCATGGCTTTAGCTGAAGTAATGTGTCTTAGGATTCTTTGTCATATACCAATTGCAATTTAGGATTTGATTGTGCTCTGTGGAATATCCTCTAGATGCATTTTTTTGCTTGTGCTCTGTTGATTATCCTCAAGATGTGTTTTGCATCAAAAATAATTACAAGCTTATTTTTTACTACATGAAAAGAGGAGATGATACAGTTGCCAGCAGTGATGTCAGTAACGCGTTACTCCAATCTTACCACTTTTTTCGGTAACGAGTAATATAACGCGCTACTATTTCCAGTCCAGTAATCAGATTAAAGTTACTTATCCAAGTAACTGTGCGTTACTATTTTTATTTTCCCTAGTAAAAATATATATATTTTTACTTTCTTCTTGGCTCAGTTCTACTTTTGCGTCAGACCGTAGCGCTCGACTCCGCACGACCCTGTGAGAGCGCGAGCACAAGTCATTTTTTGCAGTGTCCTCCCGTAATGATGTGGTAGTATAAAGAAACACCCCTCAAAAACAGGAGAAGGAACATTTGCCTGACGAATTTTAATGTTGCATTGTGTTCCACTTTTGAAAAGTGCTGTAATTTTGACTAACGTAGCCTACTTTAAAATGCTTGAAATTGTAATGGTATTTCGTTTCACAACAAATAGCTGTCTGACTGAACAGTTCACTTGTATTACGTTTACAAATAAATTTACAAATAATACCGCACAGCTACACAAATGTAATGTCAGGAGATACTGTAGCGACTACTACTCCTCACAGTGAATTGCCTAACGGACAGACACTTGACCACTCAAGGAGTCTTAGCCCTTTAAGTGACACTGGGGGGGGGGGGGGGGAGCCTGCGCGCGCCAGGGTTGCGTTATCAATAAAGTTTCCCTCCTCGGGATTTTTGGATTAAGCAGTTTCTGCCTCGGTTACCGAACCTGCTTCAATCACATTCACTGGCTTCAATACATTGTTACTGTTAAAAATGCACTTCCAATAAAGTGAGTATTGGAAAAATTAATTTTGCTGCTGAATGTAACTACTAAAGTAACTTGTAATCCAACGTAGTTACTTTTAAAATCAAGTAATCAGTAACGTAACTAAGTTACTTTTAAAAGGAGTAATCAGTAACCGGATTACTTTTTCAAGGTAACTAAGCCATCACTGGTTGCCAGTACTGCTTTTTAAAACAGAACTTAAAAGTTGTCACTTAACCAAAACCACCATCACTCAAACCAAACAATTTCAATTATCATAATCATGATGTCTTTACAATGCGGAGCTAATGTAATGTAATGGTAATTGGGTTGGGGGAAAAAGACATTTTAACAATTGGTGAAATTGATTTAGCACCAACATCAGCTCATTGTCTGGCACCATGCAGAGGGGTCGCTGAACTTTGTTGTGGTTTGGTGGACATCTCTTAAATGCACCTCAAAGTGTATGGGCAAGTACATTTGACAGGGGCGCTGCCCTCAAAACATTCTCTACATACCGGAGAACATGATACTCTCCATTGAACTGGCCAAGGCTTCAGTGAACACAGACAGGACAGACAAAGACACAGGATGCAGACGGAGTGTCCATGCACTAGATAAATTAATCTTAAGTATTAGAATAAATAAAAGTTTAATGTGAACCTCAACAAGCCTCATAAGGTATTACATATATGAAAGTATTGCTCAAACATTCATGACGCTTAATGAGTGTTTGGCCAGTTATGGTAAATGTGTTCAAAGCTTCAAAAAACCTGAAGTAATGTGAGGATCAGGCAGGATCAGGGGCGCAGATGGCACTGGGGACGGGGGGGACATGTCCCCTCCAGATTTATATTGACCCTATCCAAAATCTAGCATCTACAATATAAATATATATATTGTACAGCTTGGTCCCCCTCACTTCAGAATTTCCATCTGTGCCCATGGGCAGGATGGCGACATGAGAGCATGTTCAGTGCTTCCAACATTTATTTTAATACCAAGTTGCACACAGTGGGATTCAAGACAATGACGACCAACACGTAAGACATGGATGCACACTTAAAGACACAGACTCCAGTTCAACATATAATGCTAATGACAAGAAACTGGTGAAACAAGTAACATGCAGACATGGACTAACACACAGGCTAACAAACACACAGACAAATGTGCATGCATACTACACATGGGACCGTCCGACGGAGGAGTTATGGGTGGACCATGACACACCCAAACAGGTTAGAATAAAGTCGAGTAGCGTGACTGGACATAGGCACTCTTCTATACTCCACTATAAAACACACAAGCACATAATAAATTTAAACACCAGTATTGCATCAAGGAAAAATCATTTAAATCTGAAATTCAACATGAGGAAGAGGTTATAAATGTTCTAATGGCTAGTTATCATATGCAGCAATTCTGCATCAGGATTAGAAATTGATTAGATTGATCCATTTATAGATTTGTGTAGAGATTAGTTCACTGCACCACAGATTCTTTGCTGGCAGTATTAATATCTGAGCTCCTCTAAGCTGACGACCCTCAGATATACTGCTATAACCACCAATGTCATTCAGGGGAAAAACGATTTCAGTTCTGAGAACGTGTTCAGGTATGTCACACACTATTTGACATTGCAAAGAAGAACATGACTGCTTCTTTTCCATCCTCAGATGTGGAAGGGTAGGTTTGGGGTAAATGGTGAAGGGTAAGTTTGGGGGGAAGGGTAGGTTTGGGGTGAAGGGTAAGTTTGGGGTGAAGGGTGAAGGATAGGATTGGGGTGAAGGGTAGGTTTGGGGTAAATGGTGAAAGGTAGGTTTGGGGCAATTGGATTAGCTAAGGCAGGGCTGTACTCTCTACTCTGCACACTATAGGCTGATCACGCTCACCGGCACTCCGGGGTTCTTGACAGTTATGCAGGGGGTTGTTGCTCTCAGAGCTCCGCTGACTCCATGGTAGTATTTGAAGCAGATTTTGGTCTCAGCTGTGTGCCACACACGCACACACCCGCAAAACACAAAAGGAATACAAGTACATCCGTACATCTGAATGATGGCATAGACACACAAAAAACTTTTATATATATATATATATAAACACACACACACACACACACACACACACACACACACACACACACACACTATGTGCACAATTATTAGGCAGCTTTTTTTCTTTAGGCAAACTGAGCAAAAAAAGATATTTAACTGACTCTGAGTCAAAAATGACCAAAAGTCTCTCAGAAGGATGCAGCACTCTAAGATATTGGGGCATGATCACAGAATCATCAGATGTTTTGTTGCAAATAGTCAAAAGAGCACAAGAAATGTGTTGAGAAAAAAAAGATGCAAACTAACGGCCAAGGATTCAAGAATCAAATGTGAAAATACCAGGAACCCATCATCTTCCGGTTCTGTCGTATTCCATAACTGCAACCTACCTGGAAGGGTGTGGTTGCTGCTGCGCATAAAGTTGTCAACAGATCAAGAAACTGATAGATTCCTTAAATGGAAGGCGTATCACTGTTATTGAAAAGAAGTGTGGCTATATTGGTCACAATTCTTTTCTTATAAGTCAGAAATGCTTGTTGGAGTTGTTTATAATCCTCAAAAATAAGACAGGCTTTATAATTGTGCACACAGTGTATATCGAAAGAAGACTGTGGTTGAGTAAATGCAGTGTACGTTTTTGAAAGACTTGTAGAGATATTGAAAATTGTAGTGAAGTGCACAGAGTTCTTTGATTACACAGTTGAAGAGGACCTCAGTCTGAAACATACTGTTTGTACTTCACTACAATTTCCCCCCTCTCTCTCTATATATATGTATATATATATATATATATATATAAGTGGTGGGACTTTAACGCGTTAATTTCGATTAATTAATTACAGGAAAATTAACGCACTAAAAAAATTAACGCATTTAACGCACGAGACACTTTTGCACCGTGGAATGTTTCTCAGTGCGCGAGTTCCGGGCATACAGATTATATGGACGCACAATAAGATCATGATGGAGATGACTGAAGAGGCTACGCTGGTGGATGGGGAATTTAAATATAAGAAACTTCCAAATAGAAGTATAAACACAAATAGTGTTATTTGCACTTTATGTAGGAAGGAGTTCACTTATCACAGGAGCACTTCCACCCTTCGTTACCACCTCAACGCAAAACATGTTGCGGCTAAAACTGGGCGTACACTGTGCAATATTTTAAATCGTGTACTCAGCTCCAGCTCAAACTGTACGACTAAATCGCCGGGAGAGTCGGCTCGTGGAGCTGCTTCAACAGTGCGATACTCTCACGAGGAGCGATTTGAATTTCAAACATGTTTGATGTTCTTGCGACGCTGCGATTTCTGATCGGGAGTTGGTCGTGAGGTGTGAATCGTTCCTCGTTTACCTGTGTAAACTATACGATGCACGATACGCGATTGAGCCGAAACGAGTGAAAAATCGGCTGAAAATGGGTCAAAAATCGCACAGTGTACGCCCAGCTTAACGCGCAGGTCAGTAATGATAACTTAGCTGCTAAATGTATTCCTAGTACGATTGATCAAACGTCCGTAATTCACATCCTGTCCCGGTTTTTTTTTAAGTGAGGAAAGGTCCTGGTTTATAAATTACCTTCATTGGACCATTAAGACTGGATTAAACTTTCGCGAGTGGCCGTAGCGCGCGACTCTGCACGCGTTTATACATGATGCGTCACATTATTTGTGTTGTTCGCTCTCTGTGGTCGAAGATAAATGCTTACAAGAAGCGCTGCGAATTGCGTCAACTGATGCAAGTTACGAACTACTGTCCAGGGGTGAGTTTCCCAAAACGTTCTTAGTGCCAGGTACTTCTTAACCTCGTACGTAAGAACGAGGTTACGAAGTACTTGGCGCTAAGAACGTTTTGGGAAACTCACCCCAGAAAGACAATGTCGAAGAAAATCCAGCAGCTGTATGATGAGGAAACAATTAAAACAGGTTATTGTGAAGAGTGCCACAAATGTGGCTCTGACTGGGGATCACTGGACCTCTGTTAGCAACAAGAATTATCTTGGTGTGACAGCTCATATTATAGATGATGAATCTATAGATGATGAAGATCCAGTCATTTGCTTTGAGCATGCAGAAGACCACTTCTAGGCACTATGAAGATGCCTGTGGCAGAGGCCTGGGAAATTAAAGAAAGTCTACCATCTAAAATGGTATTAAAAAACATTTTCTGATTTACTTCAATTCTTCCAATATCCTGAGCAAAACTCCCAAAATTAAACAACATTTTTGGTCAGAATTTCCAATGTTCTGAACTGTTTTCTGCACACTACACATATATTGGTCTGTGTAGTAGACTGGTGGAAAAATAAACAAGATGTTGAAGTTTATGATTATGTTCATTGATTCATTCATCATTCAAACTTAAATTAATATTTCTCATGTTAAATACTGAAATGCGATTAAAATGCGATTAATTTCGATTAATTAATTACAAAGCTTCCGATTAATTCGATTAATTTTTTTTAATCGCGTCCCACCCCTAAATATATATATATTTATATATATCTGAGGAGTGGTGAAATACAGGCATGGCGTGCACACTGCACACTTACGCTCCATGAAGTAGGGTCCAGTCTCCAGTCTCCAGACTATCTGGCCCCGCTGGGTTCCGTTGACACCACGGTTCTTCGAGTCCCACACGTTAGCCGGACACGTTTCGTCTGCAAATGCATAATCCAGTGAGGAACCATGACAAGACAACAGGACAAAACAAGTCTTGGATGTTCCTTCTGTTTGATTAAATGTAGGCTTTGGCCGGTTTTCTGCAAAGACATTCTGCCTCTAATAAAACATGATTACAGATCCATGGCTATGGAGAATGATCTCCTCACTGGTCAATTATTGCAGTAACTGGTGAGAAAGGCTTGTACTTAACATCTCCCCAGCAATGCGTGCCTCTGTACCCAAGGCAATTTTTTATATAATAAGATATTACATTTTCTCTAGGTGATCTTCAACAAAACATTTGTTTATGAGACAAAATGGTATTTGTGTGTGTTTGGTGTGGTTCACTGTGATGTGTTGCAGCTGGGACCCCACATACTGCAACACCATTACTTTTGTTAACTTGGGTATGGTGTGCTGTGGAGCTGTTTGTAGTTAATGCTAGTGAATTCTGATGATGGTGTGAAATTGTGAAAGTGATTTAGGAATGTTTTTGAAGAATCTGAAGTGTACCTTATGTTAATGAATAGAGCGATACTCATTAGCATATTCTCCATGCCACTTTTGGTCTAGGTGTGTTTGCTGTTTAAAAGTTCTTATAACTTATTAATAGAAAGAGAATGTGATCAGTCTCATTTCTATATAAAAAAACACTACACAGCCACACACCATTTTATTAGGATATAAACCTTTTTTTATGAAGCTCTACTATATACCGGTACTTTACCAAACATTGTATACTAGCAATGTTGAGGTAATCAGTAATACAACAAATAATATAATGAGGTAGGAGGAAATATCATACACTGTACTGGGGCAGGAGGAGATATTGTATACTGTACTGGGGCAGGAGGAGAAATTGTACACTGTATTGAGTGCAGTAATGCACAGCTGATATTTTTGGTATGTGGTGTGGGTCAGAGAGGAATTGTAGTTCCATACAGACAGGTACTATAGTTTTTTATATACATTAAAGTATGAACCATCCAAATGATGTTGAATGTTAGGCAACGTCCAATTTAGTAACTAAAAACATAAATCCAAAGACTGTAAAAGACTGAGCTGGACCACCTGGAGAGAACCAGACAAAGATTAAAGTCAACTGAGCATTGAGAAGTTTTAAAGACTCAAATTCTACAGGGTGTCACGCACACATACAGACCAACATATACGCAGTCTAGCTCGATCTTTTAAAGCATTTAAACATGTTTGTACAAGTCTTTGTTTTAGTTAATGACATATTGTACATTTAACGAAGCAAATGTTGAGAGTCCCTAGGAAAATCTGCAGCACTTTCTTTGACTTCTTTGTCAAAAGTAGCTGCTGACTAATGTAGTGCTGCTCTGGTGGAGGACATGGCTGCACATACCCAGTGTCATCGCAACACACTCAGTGTAGCTGCCAATGTTTACCACATCAGTCAACACAAACAAACATTTGTAATCTCAACTTACAGAAGGCTGAAGAGTCTGCATGTACAGGACTTTTTCTACGTTGTAGTGCAAGCTTAATTATAGCTATAAATCAGAAAGACACTATTGCCTGGCCATTGTGTCTATGTGAGTTAAGAACTTGGTGCCATAATAAAAAGAATACTTCAAATTAGAAAATATGTGCACTTGGGATGACAGTCTCACACTGAGTCATTCGTAGTGTGATAATGAAGGAGTTAAAGCTGGCAGATGAAGGTTTTTCCAGTGACATTCATTGTAGATTCTATCCACCAGGGCAAAAAAGGAACCCTGGCTTTGGTCATTTTTCAGGGATGATCAGAACTCTGGATTATTTGTGAATGCACCTCCAGAGGATCCGAAGGTAATAGATGCAGGCTGTGAAAGGGGGCCCGCACCCTGGGAGAGACCATACTGGACTTCCCCAGACTAGATCAATGGCACTATGGAGCTGGTTGTAGTAGCATAGGAGATCAGCTTTCACTAGCCATTGCAACCAGATGTCCCTGGATCTCGCTGGTGATGTGATATCACAGTCCACCACTGCTACTGTCCATCACAGTGAAACCATTAAGGCCAGTGGACTGGAGTAGGACTGAAAGAGAACCACACATCTACAGTTTGACCAGAACCGAAGACAAAAACCCCACACATATCTGTGGTTAATTTGTAAATTTGGCTGACCTCTGGGATATCATGGGATATCTGAATCTCACAAGAACACTAAGAGCACCAAGTGAGAAATGAGAGTCTGAGTGAGAGTAGGAGAAGTGTAGAGAGAGAGAGAGAGAGAGAGAGAGGGAGAAGTGGAGAGGGAAAGAGGGAGACAGAGAGAGAAAGGGAGAGGTGGAGTTGGAGAGAGGTGGAGAGGGGGAGAGAGAGAGAGGTGGAAAGGGTGTAAGGCAGTATAAGGCAGTGTAAGGCTGTGAAAGGTTGTGTAAGGCAGTATAAAGTAGTGCAAGGCAATTTGAAGCATTGTAAGGCCGTGTACGGTCGTGTAACGCTGTGTATGGTCGTGTACGGTCTGGTGTCAGGATTTTACTATACAGCTGATTCAGCACATCCCTCCCCATGTCCACATGTTTGCTTTCCAGAACTCTCTCACAAACACAATCACACACACACACACACACACCCACAAAGCTAAATATGACTGTCAATCTCCCACGTGGCTCCATGCAAGATTTCACCTCGTGGCGTAGCAATGATCCTAAGAAAGGTGAGGAATCAGCCCAGAACTACAGGGAAGGAGCTGGTCAATGACCTGAAGAGAGCTGGCACCACTGCTTGCAAGGTTACTGTGGGTAATACACTAAGACTCAATAAGTTATGCATGGCACGGAAGGTTCCCCTGCTTAAATAGGCACACGTCAAGGCCCATCTTGAGTTTGTCCATGACCATTTGGATGATCCAGAGGAGTCATGGGAGAAAGTTCTGTGGTCAAATGAGACCAAAATTGAACTTTTTGGTCTTAATTCCACCATCCCTACTGTGAAGCATGGGGGTGGAAGCATCATGTTTTTGGGGTGTTTTTCTGCACATCGGACAGGATGACTGCACTGAATTAAAGAGAGGATGACCAGGGCCATGTATTGCTAGATTTTGGGAGACAAAACTCCTTCCCTCAGTCAAAAGAATTGAAGATGGGTTGTGGCTGGGTCTTTCAACATGACAATGACCCAAAGCACACAATCAGGATAACCAAGGAGTGGCCCCATAAGAAGCCTATCAAGGTTCTGGAGTGGCCTAGCCAGTCTCCAGACCTAAACCCTATAGAGTTGCTGATCTGGAGAAGATCTGTGTGGAGGAAGAGGCCAAAATCCCTGCTGCTGTGTGTGCACACCTGGTGAAAAAGTACAGGAAATTGACCTCTGCAATTGCAAATAAAGGCCACTGTACCAAATTTTAACATTGATTCTCACAGGTGTTCAAATACTTATTTGCAGCAGTAATACAAATTATTTAAAAAATCATACATTGTAATTTCTGGATTTTTTAGATTAAGTCTCTCACAGTGGACATGCACGTAAAACAAAAATTTCAGACCCCTCCATGATTTCTAAGTGGGTGATCTTGCAAAGTTGCAGGGTGTTCAAATACTTATTTTCTTCAATGTATATACACAGATACACCGCGACAGAGACACGGATACACACACATACACAGAGACTAAACTTTCATATTTTTAGGTTAACGTAATGTTACTTAGCAGCGTCTGTCTACCTGTGGCGCCTTATTTTAAAGGGATTGAAGAACACCTTCCATATGTATTCATGTATTACATTTTGTCTGTATAATTCAGATGAGTTTGTCTCTAAAAAACTGACTGAGGCCCTCCTGATATTACAATAAGATTACATTTTGATCCACACTATGGCGACAGTCAGTAACTCAGAGGTGTGCTGAGACTTTCCACTGAGAGTCTCAGGCTTTCCACTGAAAAAAGATGTTTAATATCAAGGCATCCTCTATGTTAAGGATGTTATGGAAACAAATTGTAATCAATTAGGATTTTCCTGTCTACAGATTTAGAACACATGTCTAACACAAAAAGGTACAACAATGTTAACATGAGAATCAAACCCTTGGTGCTACTAACACCTTTCTCCAAGTGTTCTACCAGGCCGTATCATCAGTGACTAATCACACACTGCTACAATGTCACCAATGTGGTAAAGCTCACTCACCAATGTGGTAAAGTCCAATCCAGTCAGTAGCATCCACTTCCTCCTTGATATCCCATGAGATGACCAGGTTCTGGCCCCGCCCCAGTGTGAACTGGTATGTGGAGGCAGTGAGAGAGGAGCGGCTGTCCGACGTGACCAGGTCCGTGTCACTGTTGGCCCGTGGGAGGCCCATCGTTTCTGGTGTTACCACTCTGGAGCTTCCAGTTATGCTGCTAGCACCCTGTGCTGACAGGGTGCGGAGGTTCTCAGGTCCTAGCGTGTAACGCATGTGCGGGCTCCGCCTCCTCACCACCAGGAGGTGCTCTCGAGCTGTGGTGGTGGTGCCAGTGGCCATGGAGATGTGGTTGGATGGGTGAAGTGTGTGGTGGGGGGAGGGGCCAGGGTGGTGGGTTGGGGTGGGGTGGGGACGGGAACGGGGAGGGAGGACGGCTGTAGCTAGCGAGGGGCGAATGATGGAGGCTGAGTGGACAGAAGGTGGAGAAACAAGGGCCAAAAAGGCCAGAGAAGTGGAGAGCGGGGTAAGTGGGTCTGGAATTGGGACTTGACCCAAGGAGGGCCAACAACCCCTCTCACAGTTCTTAACTGTGGTTCGCTCCTCTGTTCCAGACTCTCCAGGTGGTGATTCTCATCTAAATCTCAAGGCTCAAGCCCCAAATATAAGACACAAACTCCCAGATTTTTGGATGGAAACATTCAATTTTGAGGGAACCAGGAGGACTTGAGCTACTGATCCCCCCGTGGGTGGGGGTGGGGGTGGGGGCATAGGGCTGACACTAGTCAAAGTGTGTACATTTCAGCCATTGCTAGGGGCTTCAACACCAAGGTCCGGCAAGAAGTTACCTAAAGCCCAGAATTCATCACTCCATTTCTATTATGCTTGTTCAAAAATGACTCTTCTACCACCCTGGTTATTATCTAATGTTAAATTCCAGCACAATAGAATAATGATTCATTAAAGGCATTGAGGTGATTAGCAACTGGACAAGGTGGAAAAGTTCCCAATTTCTGGTTGTCCCTGCAGTCGAAGGCCAGTAGGATAGACGTCAGAGGAGGTGAAGTTGCAAGAGAGAAACCTAGAAGAGAGACAAAGAGAGTATGAGGAGAAAGTTCTTCACATTTAAAACAGGAAACAACAGAATACTTGTGCCAGACAAGCAAACGTATAATAATGAAAATACTTATATAAAATATTCTGCATTTGTCTGTCCATTCATCCCCTTCAGAAATTGCAGAATCTCCTCTTCTGTAGGGTCAGATCCCACATCTACATTTTTGAAGACCTCCTCTGTTACATCTATTTCTGCATGCCCATTCCCCTCATCTCACTCTCAAGCCTGCTTTCCAAAACCATCAATAAGTGTCTCTCCTCAGTGAATCCTACATGACCTCCCTCTGTCAGGGCGGTCATTGCAGGCTTTTGGGTGCAACCAAGGGTGCAACCACCTCAGCCCCAAGTGCACCTTGGCCACAAACTACACTTACAATTACATGGACACATGACCTGTAACCTCATTCATGTAATTACCCAGTCCTCCAATCATGTTGCATAAACACTATGCATAGAATAATGCAGACATGGGTCAAGGGCTTCAGTTATGTTCACATAAAAACATCTGTGTGACTATGTCACGGCTGTTAGTGCCAGACAGGTTTGTTTTAAGTACTGCAGAAAATGTTGATCACCTGGGACTTTCACACCTAGTAATGTCTACAGTTTATTATTATTATTATTGATAATAATGATAACAATAATACTAATAATAATAATAATAAAAACAGTGAATACAGATCAAGAAATACCTGTCACGGTGAGGGGGCCGGGTCGCCACCAGAGGGCGCGCATCCCGGCCAGCAGCCGATCCCAGCACACACCCCCGTGCACGCAACCACTCCCACAGTCGCAATCACCATCATACTGAGCACCTGTTTCTTGTTTACTTTGTTCTTCTTAAGCCCGCAGGTCGTCTGGTCCAGTGCTGCACATTGTCGCTACATGAGCGTCTCTGGTCTCTGCGTGTCCGTCACTGCGTTCCCTACCTGCGTGCGCTACGAGCTTTACCTTGCATCACTTGCAGTGCGTGCTTTAGGAGCCTTACTAGTGTGCGCTACGAGCTTTACCTTGCATCACTTGCAGTGCGTGCGCTAAGAGCTTTACTGGTGTGCGCTACGAGCTTTACCTTGCATCACTTGCAGTGTGTGCGCTAAGAGCTTTACTGGTTTGGTTGCCATGGACAATAAACATCCTTCTGTTCAACCCCTGTCTCCGGTTGCCTCTGTCCCGACGCCTCCGGCGTCACAATACCTCATTGATAATAGGAAAGTGGAGGAAAATTTATGAAAAGATTACTGAGGGTCCAATGATGTTTTACAACTTCTATGAGCAGAAAATAGATATAGAAAAAAGAAAATGTACAAGATGTCCAATCCTGTCAGCCAAGAACAGGAATCTGAGGCTACAGTGGACACAGCCTCACACACAGCCACACACAGCCTCACACACAGGCTCCCCAAAAAAGTGAACAGAGGCTCACACAACCTCACACACAGGCTCCCTGAAAAAGTGGACACAGGTTCACACACAGGGTCCTTGAAACAGTGGACACAGGCTCACTGAAACGACTTTCTTCGCACACATTGGACCGTGTAATTCCAGTCCAGTATAATCTATATGCCAAAGCCTGTCAGAGTGTAGTTGGTGACCATCAATCAATTTCTTGTCACATCACACTTACATGGGAGTTACAGGTGAAACGTGTACGTATGAACTCCTACAGGCAGAACAGATATCTGTGAAAGAGACATTATTGCACCATCTTGACCACATGACCCTTGTGTGGTGCATGTGAGGCTCTTCTCTGATGTTTACATCAAGGAATCTGAAGCCATTTATACTATAGTCCTATCAATAGCAATGGGCATGTGTTCCCTTTTCTGCTTTGTAGACCATAGCCAGCAACTTTGCCTTCTTGTAATTTGAGTGAAAGGTTATTCTCCTAGCTCCAGTGTCAGGGAAGTGACTTCCTCTGTCTATAGACTGTCTCATCCTTGTTTGAGATCAGGCCTACTATCGTTGCGTCATCTACAACTTTAATGATGACACTGGAGATGCGTGTGGCTGTCTGAGGAATGCAGGAACAGATTGAGCTTACAGCTCTTGGCAGTTCATGAGGAAGAGATGATACTGCCCGTCCTAACCACACAGTGGTGGTCTGAAAGCACGTTGATGATCCAGCACAAATCATTCATAAAGTTCAAAGTCTTGAAGTCTGCTGTAATATTCAGCCCCCACTGCATACTCTTCATATTCATGCTACCAAGTTGTGATTCCACATCAGCCCTGTATGTGTGAGTCTGCTCTTGTGAGGGCATAAACAGCTTTTATACTCCATGTCTCCTGTCCTAAATGCAGCAGCTCGTGTGTTCAGTGCTTCATTGACTTCACTACTAAGCCACAATTTCTGTTTGGGATCAACAAAGTTTTTGTGGGTCCAACATAATCTGTGCATATTTTGATGAACCCAGTGACCAAGTCTGCATTATCGTCAGTGTTGTCATTTGAGGTGCGTCAGAACACTTCCCAGTCTGGGAGATCTTGGTTTAGTCCCCTGTAGGCGGGCCATAACAGGGCAGAGGAGTAGTGTGATCTTCCAGAGGTCGTGAGAGAGGGCTTTGTATGCCTCCCAGAAGGGGGTGTAGCAGTAGTCTAGTATTTGGTTTTTCCACGTGTTCATGTGTTGGAAATATTTAGATGAACTACTCCCCAGATTCACTCTGTTAAAGTGTCCTGCAACAATGAAGGCAGCTTTGGGGTTACGAGATCATAACATATGATCACGGGGTGTAGTTTGCATGTCATTATACTGACTGGCTGTCCGGTCTGTTGTCCAGTGTCTGTGCCACTTCCTCTGCAGCCTGACCCAAATGCACGGAGTGTCACAACCGATCAGTGCTGAGAGGCAAATGTTTGGTGTTGAGAGATTCCACGTTTGGTTGATTATTTGTTTTTGGTCATGTACAAAAGGTGCTGTGTATACAATTTGCTTTTTTCACAAAAAAAAAAAAAAAAAAACAATAAACAAGACACTGCTAAGTGTAGTCAGAGCTCATAAAATGGCAGCTATACCCAGAGGTGGGGACTCGAGTCGCATGACTTGGACTCGAGTCAGACTCGAGTCATCAATATTAAGACTTTTGCAAAGACTTGATTTTTTTACCCCAAATCTAAATTTTAAAACGCATATTAATATATATAAAGTGCGCCCCATTAATTTCATTTACGTCCTTCTGATGCAGAGCGGTCCTCTGCTTTTCCACACTCTGTACGTGTGTGTGTGTGTGTGCATGAGCTGCAGCACAACCAATCAAATGGGGGGGCAGCGAACCTAAATTATTACCGGGCGGGGTGTAAAATGGACACAAATTAAGTATTATATCGCGATCGATCAATTGCCAGTGGTTGGCGCCAGAGCGAACTAGTAACTCATTGAATCATAGATGTGGATCAGAGGTAAATAAACTAGATTTTTTTTTCGGTGTGAGAAATCGGATGTGTGGCGTGAGAGCGTGTGAAGATGGTCAAATGCATGTGTCTCACGCTCAATGCGTGAGGGTTGGCAACCCTGGATTCTGTATCTGAACTCAGGTATGAAGTATGAATATTTTTGCAGCCAAGTTTAAAAAATTGAACTGTGCAATAAAGAGGTGTAATAAAAAAAAATTTTTATACTTCGTGTTTTCAGTTGCACATGTTTTATCAAGATTTGAGGAGAACACAGATTTAAAAAAGAACACATGTCTATTATTTACATTTAAAATATACCTGCAACATTGGTTAAAAAAAAAAAAAAGACTCGAAAGGACTTGAAATTCCAAGTTTCAGACTTGGGACTTGACAGTTGCCTGTCTTGACTCGAGACTTGAGTTGAGTTGACTGTCTTTGCTTGAGACTTGACTCGGGACTTGAGGATAAAGACTTGGACTTACTTGAGACTTCCAAAACACTGACTTGGTCCCACCTCTGGTACCCAGCGCTATCTTATTACAGTAAAATATGACATTTTATACTTTATGACAACTGACGCTTCTTATAAGGGAAACTTCTAGCATGAAAATGCAGTCCAATCAAGCACCTTTGGGATGTGGTTGAATGAAAACTTGTGACATGAACATGCAGCTGACAAATCAGTAGCTATGACATGATGTACTCACGTCAACAGGAACCAGAAAAATTAAAGAATCTTTCCTACACCTTGTGGAATCCATTGAAGAACTGAGGCTGTGAGAGAGAATGGGAGACCAACCAGCATCATTGTGGTGTTGTAGTAAGTGGCTAGTTCAAATTACACTACCAATCTATGATTGTGTTTAGCACAATATTGTCATACAGTATAATCAATATTTAATTGGATAAAATATAAAGTAACATTACAGCAAACTACATTTTTCTTCCTGAAGATAAATAAATAAACATTTCTATGAAATAATTATTTTATATCCCTCTGATTTTCTGAAGTCAGATTTGGCTCCACTCCAATGAACAGCACACAATCATTCATATTTTTCTTACAAAGAAAACAGTAAACACATTGTACCTAAATTTTCACATATGCACACACCCCATCCCATCTGAGATCATGCTGGTGCTACTCTCTGGATGGGTGAGGTCAAGCAGAGACTGAACTTTTCAGTTGAATCACACTTGAAAGCCAAACATCAAACCAGATGTGGTCCAGACACCTTCAAAGCTTAATAGGTTCTGTGCATGTCCAACAGATTACGCAATGCATGTATTCACAGACAATGCTGAGATATTAGTACAAACTACATGCCTGGATCTGAGAGGTTCTCACAGCTCTCGCCTTTCAGAGTAGCGCCAACCTGAACACTTGTGTGATACGTAGTGACAGCAGGCAGAAGCCACAGAGGCAGAAATTAGTAGAATTAAAAATAGTGGTTGGTCATGTTTTGATGAATCATGTTTACTAGGTTTCCTGACTGATGACATACATGGACTGGAAAGTACAGATCAAGTTTCTTGCTATAACAACAGGATCAAAGTTCAGTGTCAACAACCTGGTCCCAAATCGCCTGCACAAAGTACAGAATGCACCACATGATTTGATGGAAGTTTTTTAAAACTGAATCTCATGTCATCTTTTGTCTGCCACACAAGGAAACATGCTTCCATCAGTCCACAGTCTGACGTTTTTGGTTTTGTTAAAGCCCAGCCCAATGCTGTGCTAAATGTTTAAAAAGTGCAAATCACACACTCAGGTTTCAGCACAGCTCATGTTCCAGATGGTAATGAAGGTCCAGGGAGAGTGAGAGAATGGGAATTGAGCAAACAAGATCAAAACCCATTTCTGGACATGTGCAGACCACAAGGTTCAAACTTTTAGCTCACTGCTGAAATCTTACTGCTAATCTGCTACTTAGAGAAACAAAGCTTCAAGCCTTCTCAGTGCTCACACAGATCACCTTGACTGACCCAGATCACCCTGAATTAATCAAACACGGGCTGTAATGTACAGTCCTTAGACAACATGTCATTGAACTAAGGATGAGGGTCTAATTCCAGCAGGAGAGGAAGAACCTGTACATTAATACACCTTATGCTAACGTGGCTGTCGTAGGATGGACCCGATCAAGGCTCTGAACCCTGTGGGGTTATTATGTCTTGCAGAGAGAACTAAACATATTTCTGGGAAATGTAATGGAGGTGTTATGTCCTCTCTGACACAGAAAATGCATGTCTCACATACAGTCAGTGTTGGGTAAGTTACTTTGAAAAAGTAATTCGTTACAGTTACAAGTTACCTTGTTTAAAATGTAATTGTAGTGTAACTTTTCTGATTACTTTTGAAAAGTAATGTAACTAATTACTTTTTGATTACTTTAAGGTTTAAATGAGTATTGACCCATGATCAACATTTAATTTTTGAGAACTGACAGTGTGAAACTTAAAATAGTACTAAGCTGAGAGGGAATTGCTGACAGGCAATCACAGGAGGTCCACAAGAAGAGATGCCTGCACCAGGCATGTAAGATTCTCAGACTACTGTCATCGGGCCATAGCTACTCTTTTCTGCTCCTCCCCCAGGCTCTACCATTTTCAGTTTGCAGACTAACACAAGCAGGTTCAGAAACTACTTCTTTCCCACAGCGGTCACCTTATTGAACTCTTCCCAAAGACCACATTTTCCTTCCCCTCTATCCATATCTTACCATCCATACAACATCTGTACAGTGTTCCTCTTCAATCCACATCTGTATAGCCATATCTACAGTGGTATAGGATAATCTGTATATTATCTGTATGATTCCATTCCATTCTGTATTTATCACATTTATACCATATATTTTTCTTTGCCCTGTGCATTGTACTACCATAACTACATTACACACACATGCATTTCCCTAGGCAATTTATTTACTCTGCACATATTTATTTATTAACCATCTTTACTTACACTAGCTGTAACTAACTGCATTGTATCTCTAAATACTGCATTCTATACAATCTGCACATGTTGCACTTGATTAGATACCAAACTGCATCATTACTTCATACAAATTTAATTCAAATGTATTGCTTGTTGAACGGTAGGTCTAAGATAGGTCCAATGATAATTGGGTAGGCTAGGTTGTGTCATAGACATCGACAAACGTTTTTCCAACACCAAACAGTCATAAATATTCATTTGATACCATCTGTCATTGTCTCTAATAGTCATGTATGATTGCAACAAATACCTGTTTAGGACTTTAAACAGCTAATTTGGTTAGCCTGTAAATCAAACACATTCAAGTGAATGGTAGTAGCTAGCCCAGCAGGTAACTATGGAAACCAGTGTTTGACGGTCAGCATACCCTGCTGTTAGCTCGCTTACAACCTCAATAGTGGTTGCCTTCTGATCGGAAATAAACCTCCAAACTCCGAAATTTACACAAAGGCTTGGCATAATCACAAATAGTTGCCGATGGTGGCACATGGTTCACATTTATTGACAACACGAAAACAAAACAAATGCTCCTTAAATGTCCAGTGCTTGAAGGGGTCTGTCATTATTGCTGCTTGAGCTGAAACTGAACCGCGCTTGCTCCTCCAGCACAGAAACAAGCGGGAAACGGCGATATAGGGCGCAAAGCAATAAAAATATCTTTAAATATTTCGCAAAGGTTTTTGTTTATATTTTAAAAATGTAACTAAAATTGTAATTCTTAATTTTTTGTAATTAAATTACGTAATGTCGTTACATGTAATTCGTTACTCCCCAACACTGCATACAGTGTATACTCAGGGTTGTTTGTAATAGTGTACCTCATATAAATGTGTACATATATTTTTTTCCTTCCACACCAGAAATTGTAAAAATAGTATATTAACAGATATTTATTCATTTCTGTTCTTACACTTTTTCCCACCTAACACCTATGTAAGTGTGACAGGACAAACGTCCTGTTTCTCTGGAAACTTTATGCACCTCACTACAATTTTTAATATCTCTCTCTCTCTCTCAAATGCTCCATAATATCTGTGAAGGATTTCACTTAGTTCCGCAAGAGACATTAGCAAGACTACAGCCAGAGACAGAGCCTTCTCCTCTTAAGCTCCTCAGTTATGCTCCAACAGTCTTCCAGCTCTAATCCGAGGTTCTGACACAATTCCAATATTTAAATCTAGACTTAAGACTCGCCTATTTAATCAAGTCTTCAGTTAATGTACTACAAGGTGTGAAGCTCGAGGGCCCCTCAGTCATTGAGTCTTCTGGTAATCTGAGATGGTGATCATGTCATCCAACCATGTCATGCGTTCACTCTAGTTGTAATAATGACTTGGGTGTAAAGCAATGTCTCAGAGAGATCCTCATGACTGGTCACCTCCAGGCCCCTCCCTGTAGTTATGCTGCTGTAGATAATCCTGCTGGAGTCGCTTGCTAATCACTGGCACGTGTGCTATATATATGAATGTTTAAATTGATGTTTACAAACTTAACCTACTTAACCTGTATTGTGTATCCTGGTTACAGGCTTCTGCAAACACAGTTCCATAAAAGCACCTAGAAGATGGTTTGGCTTGTCAGTGGATGTGCCAATGCCGTGGATGGATGTGCTAATGCCAGCGGATGTACTAATGCTGACTCCTACCTGAGGCTCAACATCTACATTGGAGGGACTGCTCTGCCTCGAAATAGAACTATAAATATGGACTTCTACTAGTGCCCAATGGAGGATGGGTTCCCGTTTGTGTCTTGGTCCTCTCAAGGTTTCTTCCTAATCCCTGCCTTGGGAGTTTTTCCTTGCCACTGTCACCCCTGTCTTGCTCATTAGGGATCTGGACCCATGCGCTTGCAAATCTGCTTTGTGACAACATGTGTTGTAAAAAGTGCTGTGTAAATAAATGTGACTTTTTTGCATGCACTACATGAATATGTTTATAATGTGAAGCAGTCTGGAAGTTATTTTAATTTAGCATGACACAGAACAAATTATACATATATATTTTAGACAATATTGCATACAATGTGTGATTCCTGTTGGTTTTTATTATGTTTTTTGTGTTGGTTTTCAGTGAAAAAAGAACATCTGACTGAGGCTCACAATGCAAATGTCCACAGTGCAGCAGACTCATGACATCACCGGTCAGTGCAGCAGGGTCATGACATTACCAGGCATGTCTTAGGCTGTTACTAGTAGTGCAGCCTAACGTCAATCAGTATGGCCGACTTCAGTCTGCAGCAAATCTAGTATGGAAATATAAACTTTGTGTATTGTAAACTGCATATTTTGTCTGTTTGATACTGTATTTTTCTTTTGCTGATAACTGCTGTGGTCATGCTCCATATTAAAATGCTAAATGAATAAACCTGAGGAATTTCACATGATGGGTTTACAGAGATATCCATAGATTTCCTCACAAGGGTACAAGATTACTAAAAAGAGAAAAATAAATGTAAGGTATTTAATGTAGGCAAAGTTTGAATTTGTGTTTGTCTGCTACAATCCAGCTAATTCAACAATCTACCCGAGAAGCAATCAACAAATAAACCTGTTTTTTAATGTAAATAATCAGCTGAAGGAAGACGGACATGAGGAGTACCACATTAACAGAGAACATATGATGTGCACATATAGGGCTGGGTATTGATTCAAATTCCAAGAATCGATCCGATTCCGATTCTGAAGATTAAGAATCGATTTTTTTCGATTTAATCCGATTTAATCGATTCGATCCGATTCGATCCAATTCGGGGTTTAGTGTTATTAAAAATGTATTTGAGCTGTTTCCTGACTGTGTACAGAAGCAACATGTTAAAATTAGTATTATATCGATATTAATCAGCAAATAGTTACTGGTAGTTGGTAGTTACTGATGGCTGGAAGACTGGTGAAAAGGGTCATCATAAATCTACCTTCAAGAAAGGTAATCCAGGACAATAAACAGAGGACATCTTTGAGGTGTCTATATCTGCAACAGTGGGCTCCTACTGGGACACTAACCAGTGCATTATTATTATGATTTAAATAATTAAGAATTCACCCATAAGCTGTTGCTACCAAATGCATTTTTATTTTAAAAGTGCTCACACTTAATAAACTGAAAGTATAAAATGTAAACGTGTATTTTTCTTTAAAATGAGAATATAAGAACAGAACTCTCACGTTACGGTCCCCGACCCCTCCGTTTTGGGCGCGTTAACGTCGTCTGCGTCTAATCGTCTACGTCGGTGTATCTCCGTGGGTGCGGGTGCGTCTTGTGATAGTCCTCACCTGTGGCTCGTCTCGTAATCACGTGGGGTTGATGTGGTTTGTTTATTTAATTTGCGCTCGCGCAGCGTCCTGTGCTCGTCGTTGTTTGAGTCACACATGTTCTATGTAAACGTGTTTTATGTGCGCTGTCTGCGCTTCGGTAAATGTAATAAACGTAACGATTTGGAAAGTGCAAAGGATTCTGTCTCGTCCATCGCCTTGCGCCCAACGTTACAAGAACATTTAAATTTTTTTTTAAACTGTAAAAACACTGGGTAAACGGTCAGTGACACGGACTAACTGTAAATAGTCACTGACACTGGATAAACTGTCCTTCTGTTTTTAGATTTCCGATTTGACTATCGTCGTTACCGGCACTGTCCGACGGCAAGTCGTTTTACAGTTAGTTAGACCGAGCACGCCTGCGTGAATTCAGTGACGAGGCGGGGGTAAAAGTTCACTAAAAAAATCGATCTTTGGACGTATGAATCGATAATCAGATCATCATATGCAAATCGATTCTGAATCGGAAAATCGATTTTTTCAACACAGGCCTATGCACATATATGCACACAGAATAGACTGTGTGCATGGGATCCCTAGGAATGGATTAGAGCAGGGGTAATCAATTAAATCTTTCCGCGGTCCATTTTTGGCAGATAGCTCAGACCTTAGGTCCGGGTCCGCAGTGGCGAACGAAAGTTGTTGAGCGGGGGGGGCGAACGAAAGTTGTTGAGCGGGGGGCGAAACTAACACTCAAATGGGTGGTGAACGTAACACTCGTCTGAAAATAAATTCTCCGGTTTAAAATATAGTCTCCCGTTAAATTTTTTTTGGCATTTGGGTCCGTATCCAGTTAATCAGGAATGTGATTGGGTCCGGACAGGACGGCGTTCGGGTCCGGATCCGGACCGCGGTCCGCCATTTGGTGATACCTGGATTAGAGAATAGGCAGATTTAGAAGCCAGTTAAGGCTTTCATTAATCTGAATCACCACTCTACACTCTTATCTGATCTCATTGACCTGTCAAAACACACATACATGTGCGGGCACAAGCACACACACACACACACACACACACACACACACACACACACACACACACACACACACAAAAACCTTATTCTGTTCACTCACAATAAACATGAAAATCCTTTGAAGTATCAGATGTGACTGATGCTAAAAGTTTTGAGGGGGGCGCAAACAAACTGAAAAATCAAAACACATATAAAGGCTCGTAAAAAAGTAACATGTATGTCTTAGCCATATATCCCAGCGAGATTGTACTGAGTTTGGTAATAGCAGACGAATAAGTGTATTACATAAGCTTGTTGGCGTATTAATGAACGCTTAAAATATATGCTGGTTTAGTTAGGATTTTTTCCGGTAGCTAACTTAGATACTAGGGGTGGGAATCATTTACTATCTCACGATTCGATTCGATTCCGATTTTCGGGGCCACGATTCGATTCAAAATCCATTTTCGATTCAAAACAATTTTCGATTCAAAATGATTTGTTTTATAAAAATTTCTACTTCAGTCTATAAAATCAGCATGATCTACTACAGTCTGCTTTGCAAGACAGAATGACAAATACAGAAAAAAGTGTCTTTCACTTTTAATTAACAAAAATAATTGTGCTTTGGTAAAATAAAATGCTTTTTGTTGTGTTACCAAAATTCTTTAGCTTCATTTTGCAAGCTCTCAGGGCTGGCTTGGATGCAGCTCCCCCAGCCGTTGCTAGGGGCACCAGAGTCAGTCCCAGACTAAACCTGCATAACCGTACACAGCCAGGTCCCTGCTTTCTCTGTGGCTGCTTCTCGTTTAATAGTGTCTCGCCACCTCTCTCTGTTATGCTTTCTCTTTACTTATTTGAGTATCTATCTCCTGCGTCGCTTCTTGACTCATCTCAAGTTTTCCAAATCCTGTATTTCTTCCTATCCGTTTTGCCTTTATTTTTGGGAAGGGTTTTATTTTGCTGCTGCGTTTTTTGCCAGTTACTTCTGCTGGCGTCCTTGGTTTCGTTTTCGCGTTGCATTTATCCACGCTGTTTTTTAGTTACTGTTGTTATTTTGCTTCTTTCTCCCATCTCTCTGCGGTTGAGTGTTATTTTCCACGCATTGTATTTTCTATTTACTCCGTGCCCTCACGGTTTTTGTTTCTATTCTTGTGCGTTGAGTCTTCCGTGTTGTTTTGTTTGTTTGTTCTGGGTCGCTGTGCGCGTTTCCCTCTCGCCAATACATTTAACAAGCATCAAACGTCTTGCTCTTGCGAGCCGGCACTTGGGTCCATCATTCTCTATATTATTTCACTTGGGTCTACCCTTCTCTATATTATTTCACTTGGGTCCACCCTTCTCTATATTATTTCACGCGGTGTGTACGCTCCCGTGCTCACTGCGTTACACAAGCCTTGTACACGAGCTACATTGTGTCAAGTTCGGTCTTCCCTGGCATTCGGTAAAAACCAAAATGAACCCATATTTTTGCCTTAAATGAAGACGGGACAGGTTGAATATCTCATTCCTCCATTTGTTTTGAAACTTTTCCGCACATGAGTGTGTCCCAGAATCTGCTGCGTAAAGTCTCTCGTAATTTTGTAATTATGTAACGCGAGACTTCACCACAACTTAGAATCGATTTTGGGCCATTTAAAATCGATTCTGAATCGTAGTAAATGAGAATCGATTTTTGATATATGAATCGATTTTTTGGCACACCTCTATTAGATACCAAGCTAGCATACATCTTAACAACTTCACATTCTCTCAAGTTTCTTGCTGGAATTACAAGAGGTGGAACATTTCAATACAAGGGAACTGTCATAAAGCTCTTTGTTGTGAAATGGAATACAGTTTTAAGCATTAGCCAAAATTCCAGCACTTTTCAAACCTGGAAATATTAAGGATTTCAAGCACCCGTACGAACCCTGAAGTTGGGTCTGTCCACTACCAGCTCCTTTACCCTTATTTTCTTTATCCGAGCGAATGGTGAAGGGGTTTGTTTGTAAGCATAACACTGAATTTTCCTTGATTTAGAAGAAATTATGTGCCAACTTGAAACGTAATCTGTTCAACGAGTTAAATCTTCCTCTTGGTCAGCTAACGAACTGTCAGAATGTGAACGCCAATCATCAATGATTGTTCAATCACATAAGAGGAAAAATTATGAACATACGGATAGGCTACTGATATAAGTAGGTGTGTCTGGGGTGCAGCTCCCTGCGCCGCACAACAAACCTTAAGGCAACAAATTAAAGAGCTTCTCCAGATCACATGCTTCTTGAAGAAGAAAAAAGATAAAAAAAAAACAAAATGATAATGGCCAGTATCTGCCAGGTATAATTTAAAGTTTACCATTAAGTAGCATTTATTCTCAGGATTATTTGATGGGGTGGTGCCCCAGTGGCCCCTACTGATGAGATGCCACTGTTAAGCACTCAGTAAACCTTTTTCTCCAGTTGCTTTATATAAGCAGCTTATGTAAAGGAAAACTTCTGTCGTGTATTACAGGTCTTCACAAGGTCACTGGCCACTACTGAAAAAGTAGTGGTTCAAATGCAAATCAAAAGCGGTGTCTGTAAGCAGATACAAATAACTATTGTGAACGTTAGGGGACTATAACCATCATGGGGTTTTATTCAGCAGAGCAGTTTGGGGTCACAAACGTCATCCTCGGGAAGGAAGATGGACGGCTATGTATGAATGTATCATTGGGAAGAGAGGTCATGAAACAAGAGATCTTTTCCATTAGCAGGACTGAAATAATGGAGCTTGGCCAACTGGAGTCTCTGTAGAACACATCCCTATTTCCAAATTATAGGACAAACCCAGCAATGTAATAAATGTTTGCACTTAACAGTCAAAAATGTAATAAAACCCAATAATGTAGGAATATGCCTCATTAGACAGTCTTAATTTTTTTTTTTTTTTTTTTTTACATTTTACCAATAATCTAATACATGGGAATTTAAGGGAATTTTCAGCTTAATTTGTAATAACATAAAACATTAGTGGGAATTTATTATAATGGTAACACTATTTTAATAAAATTTTTAATAAACTTGGGCTTAACAGATTTAATACCAAAATGCCAATTTGTCTATGATCTATCAGTAATTAAGCATCAGAATACCTTTAGTACATTAAAAGAGGCTTTCATACAATTAGTCCATCATCTGCTAAATTCAGTGTTTTCCATTTTATCTGTAGTGTCCAAGTTCCTATCTGTAGACTGTAATTAACTATTAGTTAGCTTCCAGTCTTCCACTGAAAAGGCTGTATGTTTATATTTTTTTTTTACTATCTCTTTTTGTTTAGCTGATTTTAAAAAACATTGCAAAATCTACACATTTATGAAAAAGAACTGAAGTAAAATCAGCTGATGTAAAAGCTTGTGTGTGTCCCCAAGTCCCACACACACACACACACACACACAGCTGGAGCACTTCTAGTCAAGCCCTCCAAGCGAATTACACTGTTGCTTCGTTTGAGCACTATTGCGTATTCTGAGTTGTTACTGTGCATCTTCGGTGCTTTGAGTCATTAATTACAGTGCCATGTGCTTCTAGTGTTGTGTTTAGAAACATGGACAGTAAACATGCGACACTTCCACCCTCATCCACCTCTACTTCTTTTCCTCCTGCTTTACAATTACAAAAAAAAAAAAAAAAAAAAAAAAAACCATCCGTTTGATTTTATTTTTATTTCTTTTTTTTTATCAGGGGAAAAAATGTCCGTGCGCCTCTTCCATCCAAACTGTCTACAAAGTTAATGAAATTCCAAATGAGTTTGCTCAATGTAACTAATTAATTTTACCCAAAAAAAAGACTCATTATTCTTTTCTGATTCTTTTCCTATTCATCAGTGTTGTATAGCTTTTTGGGCATAGTAAGACTACAGTTACAAGCCAAACCACCCCCAACCACCACCCCCCCCCCCCCACCCCACACACATACACACCTCCCACCGCCCTGAAACGCTGAGATGGTCAGTGATTTCCTTTGTTACAGACAATCTCTTTCCATATTGCACACCTACCATCTAGCTTGACACAACCTCACATGATGCACAGCAAGTACATGTAACATAACACACTATGTAAATGTATCAACTGTATATCTTCCAAGACAGTGTGTTCAGATGCTTCATTGATGCATTGTGATGTTTGTCTCAATCCCTCTGTCAGCGAGATTCTAATCCATACTCCTGTTAGTTTTCCATGGCACTGCTGTTTGCTTTTCTGTTTGTTTTGGTGTGTAGCCACACCCCTTAATTTATTATTTGTCCACATTAATTATGACTCACCTGTTCCTGTTCACCCTCCTCTCCATCACAATTCCATCTTAAAAGAACTCTGAATCCCGACACAAACAACTAATTCACTTGGGCTCATATCTTCTATTTCTAATTGCATCCCTCTTGTAATAATAATAATAATAATAATAATAATAATAATAATAATCTTTATTTGTATAGCACCTTTCATACATACATGCAACTCAAAGTGCTTTACAGTATAAATAAAAAGAAACATTAAAAGGAGATAAGACAAAAAGTCCCAGTATTTATGGCTTTGTCTATTTTTTATTACTGACCCTGTTTTGTTTTTGAATGTATTGTTCTGATCGCTGGTACATTGACCCTTGAATTGTTACACTTGTGAATACTGTGAATTGTGAATTCTGTTTGTGTGAAACGTACGTTCATATACCCCCGCAAATTTAGAAAATGTGAGAATTTTAGACGAACAACTAACAAAGACCCATAAAAACCTTTCATATGTTAAACTCTAAATATGTCCCCAAAACACTTCATGTTCATTTATAAATTGATATAATAATTTACATTACCCTTTAAAATTATACAGGTAAAAGTAAACATACAGTACCGTACTATAAAGCATACAGTAAGATTATGTACATGTACATCTACTGACATGTATATATATCATAAACTATTTATCATTTCCTTCCACAGCACATTGCATGCGAGACGTTTCTCTTTTTAAACTCTGAGAGCGTTGTGTAGCGTCCTCCACATGCAGGTGTAGTGGTGTCCAAAGCCCTACAGCTGCTGTTCTGCCAGGAACTGTCAGATCACCTAAGCCCCATTAGCTAATCATCTTACATCCTGCCCTGTACTTTAGTGCATCCCTTCCCACATCCCCCACTGCAGGGAGAGGTCTGAGACTGCAGCCTGATGGGAAGAGTGCTGCGTGTTAACAACACACTAATATACCTTAGACCTGGAAAAAAAAAAAAACTCCATATGGGCATTAATGCAGAACACAGTAGACTGTGTAGGTGTCAGGTAAGAGGTCAAACGTAGGAAAATGACCCCTCTTCTAGCCGTCTCAATGCGGCTAGATTCATGTCTGTATAAAGCAGTGTGTTATTACATTTAGTACAATTACAAAATGGCACAGTAAATAACATAACATGACCCATAGAATTGTATCTACCTCTTAAGGACACGCAGTTGGCTATGGAATATATTGCTGGCAATAAGGACACCAGTATGGCGGCCTGCCTTACTTCCAGTTTGTATCTGATATCCACAGTAGTTAGTAGCTTATTTAAGCAAATGACAACATAGTTGCCAGACCACCATCTTCCAAAAAGAATTCTAGAAAACGTGCCATTAGTGTCAAAAATCTTTTATACCACCACAACTGTTGACAGGAAATTAACAACCAACAAAACTGGAATATCAAATATATCAGCAAAGCATATTGTTGTGTCCACCACTGACTTCGGGGTGTGGATCAGTTAGGGGGGGCAGGACGGGCACAGCGAGGGCTCCCACTCTACTAGGTTATCGAGTTTGGTACATTCGGTAACAGTGGCCACACACTAATTGCAGCCATATGTGTGTCCAGTCATGAGTGTGATGGGTGGGATGCAGCTCTTCAAAACAAGCACCACACCTCAATCTGCTCCAGCTGCAGCTCACGCTCCCTTATCTGTCCATGCACTATTTATACACTCTTGAGGGGTCACACTATTTATAACGGATCTCGAGCACACAGTACCCCAAGCGCTGACCCATATCTGAGGCCTGTCTAGTGCTTGGAGGCAAACATTAGGCCAGCAGACTACCACGTTGGATCTAGTGATGAAGTGTGTGTGTGTGTATAAATATATTATATATATATATATATATATATATATATATATATATATATATATATATATATATATATATAACAGATGTACTGACGCAAAACAGGCCAACGTGGCATACGCCTTGTTGTATTTACATGGCCAAGACCTCAGTAGAGTAACTTAAAAGTTCAGCTGCAGATGACAATGAGAGGAACATGATTCTTCCAGTGATGTTTACATGTGTTTTATCAAGGAGTAAGACGAAGCTGGGAATCAAAGGTCTCACAAATGCAAACTCTGAGGTTTGGACTGACTCCTCAGTGTGGATAAAGAACAGAACATGAGTATTGAAGTGTATTTTGGGTCATGTTCTAGAGAGAGAAGGTGTTGCGGGGTCTGGTGAACATTCCTCACCCCCTGCATTTCCCTGACTGCTATATAGTCACACAGAGCTATTCTAACATTACATCCAACACATCCTGTCCTGGGAAGAACCAGGCCTTGACTCTTTCCTGTGATTACTAAACCCAAGCAGCTCAGACATTCCCAAGTGCTGAGGTAGTTCCAGTTGACACATGAACAACATTCATTCTTCCTGTTTCATACATGACCACATAAAGGTTACTATAGAGTAACATCTAAAAATAAACAGCTTATCACTGCTCCAACAATAGTGGAAACCATCTCTGACTTACACACAAGAAAATAAGAATACAATTTTATGGGATTCACATAAACATTTGCTGTGAAAGGCCTTAGTTCTTCATGAGAGTTGTGAACAAAGGCCCTGGGGAACTGAATGATTTTACAGTTGATGTACATTATGTCGAGTGTACTGAAAGAAACCACTGAGTGTACTACTGCTAGTCATCTGCAATAGGCATCTAGTGATATTGTACCTAGTGAGTTAGTGACTTATGATCACTAATGATTTAGAATCCAGCACACTGCCAGTCTGTGATGTAGGGTGGATTAAAATAGCATGAAAAAATGTGCACATGAATAATTTGAGAACAGAAAGAAGCCAGCATTTGCACATTGAGGAAACATAATGTGCTAAATGCTAAATTAACTTGTTCTTTATGAGAGAACCATTATATCCCCACAACATACAGTGGTTGACTTTGTGGTTGGATCAGTTAGAGGAGCAGAAATGGATATGGCAAGAACTCCCATAATGCCTTGTTCCTCTCCATATCCCCATATATATTTTTTTTTATAATATAATTGCTATAGCTGTAAATTGTGAGTCTGTATATGTGGCATGGTTTGTTTAACCAGCTGTGGCTTTCTTAGTTTGCCTAGTGCAGATGTGTCACACTCCTAGGGTGTGCTTAGTGAAGGTGTGTCACACTCCTCTGGTGTGCTTAGTGAAGGTGTGTCACACTCCTCAGGTGTGCTTCGTGAAGGTGTGTCACACTGCTCGGGTGTGCTTCGTGAAGGTGTGTCACACTGCTCGGGTGTGCTTCGTGAAGGTGTGTCACACACACTCCCCGGGTGTGCTTAGTGCAGATGTGTCACACTCCCCGGGTGTGCTTAGTGCAGATGTGTCACACTCCCCGGGTGTGCTTAGTGCAGATGTGTCACACTCCCCGGGTGTGCTTTATTCTCACTAGGTTCTTGCTTGCTGTGTGTCTTTTTAAACACTTTGCTTTGAAATTAATAGTTGTTGCTTAGGAAAAAACAGCATTCTCTTCTACATTCAAGCTTCAGCACATTTACATGGTTTGGTAGTTTTGCACCAGCCTGATTTAGTCCTGGCTGAAGAGGTGAAACAATTAAACAATCTGTTGTGTAGGTCTACTTCTCATATTACAAAGGTTTGCTCACATCACAAACCTCACAATAACGAAAGACATCACAGAATCTCCAATGTTGTGTCCACGAAAACTTTTATTATATAGTTTTATCAGTAATACTTGACTGATCCCAGGGCCATAAGCAAACTTAACAGAGTTCAGGATGAACTGTCTGGCATAGATAAGCTGTACGTATGATAGCTTGGCATGTGAATGGTATCTGTAAATAACTACTCAAACATTTTCCACTCATTTTTATTTATGACTGGAAAATGTTGCTGGGTTCCTCACACCGACGAACTTACAGTGCCCTTAGGAGATAATATTATGCAGGCTCCAATAAATGCTGTGTATGGTTTTGCAATTGTGATGATTCCAAACTATTTAAAACTATCCATTCTGAGTAACACTGATTATCAAAGTCAAGACCATGCTTAACATGGCACACTGTTTACCTGCTCTGGAACTGCAGATGTTAATTAGCTAGCTGTATTGCAAAGCATCTCCTGTCTTTGACATTAATGTAATTTGTACATGACCGAATCAACTAAGTAAACAAATCTAAATAAGAATACTTGAATGGGACAACCGTTTAGTAAGATGTGGCTTGGTGCAGCTTTGATAGCTGCCTGTAGCCCATTACCACCCACTAAGTGCTCAGAAAATGTAGCAGTGGCTATTGAGATCTCCTTTCACACCATCAGGTTCTCAGCGTTATCTTCCTCTGAACTGCCTTGATAGGCGTGTCTGATTCAATCTGATACATTTTGAAGGGGTTGATGGAAGTTGAAAGGGTGTTACTGTGAATGGTCTGATCCACTGTCTCTTCAGCCACATGAATGCCAGAGGGGCTACAGGTTGTAAATGGAGAAATTAAATGAGTGTGGAGTCAAGCAGGAAGATTACGCAGCTCTTCAGACAATGGATAACTGAACCTGTGGAATTCTGGATCCTGGCTAATTTCAGCAAAAGCCAATTAGACCAAGTATATGAGATTCTAGATGAATCAGCATCATCTCACCATTAATTTATCTTCTTTTATGCTTACAGGTCAGAATTTGATGTTCAAGATTAAGGTCCCTTGTACTCCCTTGTATATCTTTTCTTTTCCCCAAAAGTATTGAAGACAACACAATATATCGATTATAGCTAGTTGTTATGCTATTTTTCTGCGCTTTAGTCTCTGTTGGTGAATATTAATTACTTTTAAATGAAAAAATCGATATGACTGCCGTCATACATCTCATGGGTTCCCCCTTTTCTTTGAAGTCAAAGACGAAGTGTGCAGGTTTTTGGTTCCTACTTTAGCAATTTTACATGCCAGAATCAATATCAAATATCAATAGTTTTTCAAATGTTTCACAATTTTACGCATTATTTTTTGCACAATTAGAGTGAGGAGGCAGGCATGCTGTCCGGTATTTCAGATAATTCTGTGTACTCAGACTATGTTGTTCAGAAACATAGTCAATGCACATTCAATCCACATAAACAAGTGATTTACCAGTATACGTTTTATATTAACGCACAAACTACTGTAACTGAGGAACGGAACCACTTGGACATTTACGTGTATCCATATTAGGAAGATGAATACAGACTGAATGAAAGTCCAGGCAATCCTTAAATTTAGTTTGATACCGTAGGAAAGGCGCATTAGCGTGAAGAGATGGTAGTCCCGTTGCGATTCAGTTCGTAATCAATATTAGTATCATATTATTATTTGTTTCTTGAAAAGAGATTCTGCATTTATATATCAAACCACTGAGAGATCTACGTGAGGAATTTACTGTTCTGGAAAAAACTAGCTTTTCAATGAATATCTTCGCTGCCTTAGTTTGTTGTGCATCGTTGAAGCTCGATATTAAAACTAAACGGACTCACTCAAGACCAGCCGAACGAGCCATTTGCCAGACAGCGAAAGGGAACCTTTGTGGCGCCAGGTATCAAGAGAACTACATCTAGAACCACATCTATAGCCCGTGTACTGTTAGGTGACGCTGTATACAACCTAAACAAGTGAGGACCTGTCGCGCTCGTATGAGAGCAGTCCACTGAAGGAAATGTGTCCTGCTGTTGTAGTAACATTATTTCCACGTATTTTTTCTCGTCGTTAAAAAAATAACGTACACATGGAAACGTTTTTCTACGCAAAGAAAGCCACACAAAGCTGTGCTATTACTAAAATCGATGGTACAAATAGGCTGCGCAGTAAGCAATATTTTGTCAACAAATAAAATCAAAAGACAACACCACTTACCGTTCAATGAATCAAAAACCCAACGATGGCAGGAACTCTCCCGATAGCTCGTTTTTGATCGGACCAACACACACTTTAATCCGCACCTGAGGCCCAGGGCCTTCCCAGCATCTACTAGATCTCGGTCCGGGGTCCAGCACGCCGCGGTGGCGACTCCGCCTCTATCCTTCCCACATCAAACGGCTTGTGTACTGAGGACCATTAGGCAAACGTACATGTCCACTATCCCAAGCTTAACGACATCGATATTTACTGCACTGTGTCGGCCTTTGCCGTTGAGCGCTCGGTGCCAGACTGGATACAGCGGGTTTCATGTCTTATTCGTTTAGAAGACTCCCATCCGCCAGACTGTTTCCGCTCAGCGTCTGTACGCCGTTTCGCCCACGAATGTCTTTTTCTGGACCACCCGCTGCCTGTGCAAGACCGAAGGTGGAGGTCTCCTTCACACTAATGAACGACCGACACTGCCTAGCGTTCGTCCCCGTTAAGCTTATGTTTGGCGTGCCGTTTCCGTCCCTGAGGTCCGCTTTGTTTTGGCCGTCTGAGAGGTGAGCTTACTCTGCTGGTGGAGGCAGCGTCTGAGAGGGAGACGTTTAGGAGGAGGGAGGAGAGAGGTGGGGGTGAGAGAAATCATCAGGAAACCTGGAGGATGGTTGTTTTATTCTGGATTTAAGGAAGCAATCTTCCGCAAACCCTAATACGTAGGCTATAGTCGTGCCTAACCGTGTATTTGTTAAGGCATCAAAGTAAGATGAGTCACATTTTAGTGTTATGTTAGTTTTACAATGATTTTTTTTTAAGCTTAGGACTTAAAATCTAAACAAGTAAAAGTTAGCAGGTATTGAGGGCAGGGTACATCTCCACGTTAGGGCACTTTCTCAAATTCATCATAGTGTTTTAATAAGACTTCAGTGTGATGCTCGCTCCTCATTGAAGACCTTTGTAGACCCAGTCCCGCTGGGCTCAGCACACATGTAGGTCTTCCAGTTAAAAAAAAAATTCACAGAAAATGGCAATTTCTTTATCAGATTTCACAATAATTAATTATACTTGGGGAAATTACCACATAACAGATTTAATAAATAATTTAAACAAATTATTTAATTGAAATGCAGCATAAAAGTATTTTTTATAAATTTTCTTCATTGTGTTAAACCACAATGTTTAATGACAATATCCAATATCTTTATTACAAAACACCTTTACAAAATAATATTTTACATCTTATGGGTGCAATACTGAGTTGCACACGCATTCTTCGAGTGTGCGTATGGGCACACACTACAAGTTACGGGTAATCACACAGTACAATACGTATAGACATAGTAGCGGGCCATGTCCTTGTTGTTGCTGGACAGGTGTATAAGCGATAAATTATAGGCAATCTCTCTGCGCAGGTCCACCTGATCGTCATCAATCCCCTACAAACACAATTGGTGAACAGTGTTATTACTTTGTACAGCTATAGAACATTATATGACATGACTAAGTTCACAAAAATAAATTGTGATAGGAGGTCAAAAGAGTGTAAGGCTGATGTAAGGACTATGTGCGTTTGCTGAACAGAAAACTACAGTGAATCTTCTATATTCAAATGGAGACAGATTGGTTCCTCTTTGTCTACAGGTATACTGTACAAAAGCTCAAAACCATTCTGTATTATTCTGGGTTATTTAAATGGTTTTACAGTGTTTAGCAAATGCTTGAACATTATATGTTATAATTCTAAGATGCCAATATTGCCAATTGTGATTTACACCCCAGAGCAGTGGGCAACCCTGGCAATAATTATCTGTTATATACCTGTACACCAGTTCAAATAAATACCATTCCTTTCATTCACTTCATGTGAGTGTACTGTACACTCAGGTTAGAGCTTAAGGCATGATCCACCTGACGTCACAACCCACAAACGAGGCATCATCTTTTTGTCCTTTAGGAATGTATTGGTTCCCTGTGTTTTGTCTTTTAGGAATGTATCAGTTCCCTGCGGCTTTTATTTTTTAAATAAATGATGAACATTTCAACAGGGCAACTAGCTCACATTGTTATATTCCTTTTTGCTAAAGACACAAAGCATCAATGGAGTCTTTGTCGGAAAAAATGAAAAGGCTACTAACTTCACATACAATAACTTTCTGTGGCTGAAGGCAGCCACCTTACCCGGGAACTGAATCCAGGTCTGAAATGAGATAAACTTGAGCTCTGACCACCGGACCAAAGAGTCAGGTCCCTGGCACATCTGCCAGAATGCCCATGACTAAGTGACAGTCTCCATCACACATACCTTTTGCAATATTGCCTTCTATAAACGTTATACACTATAAAACTGCAATGTGCAAATTGATTTGCTAACACACCAGAGCCAGAACACATCCATCTTTAGTAATTTCACACAGTTTAGCTGTTTTCATTAAAACAGTATATTCCTATCTTTTTTCATTGCAGTTTAGATATTTTGAAACCCTACCTGTATATCCTCAAAACCAGTTTTTCACCATTTTATTATTTTGATTATTTTAATTATTTTAAAGTTTTGTTTCATTTCAGTTTTGGGTCCAATTTCAGATTTTCTTTCAGTTTTACCAACATAACTTTGATGCCAACTGAACGAAGGACCTGAAGTTCACCCACCTCCAGTCTGAGTGGAGGGAAACTCAGAGCTTTCTCATAGTAGTGGATGGCAAGATGGGTGAGGCCCAGCTGGTGAAGGGCCCGCCCCAAATTATACAGGCTCTCCTGACAGTGACCTCTGAACTCCATGTACCGCCACAAGAACGAGAAACCCTAAAGATGGGGGAGAGGTAAGCAAAAAGAAGAAAAAGAGAAAGCAAAAGAAAGAAATAGGGATGACGGACATTCAAAAGAACTTTAAAGACACAAACATCAGTCCCCTTTGCAACACATCATATCAACAGACCTGTAGTACTAGGGGGTGTCTCGACACATACAGACCTGTAGTACTAGGGGATGTCTCTTCAAAACAAACTTCTGGGAAGCCATGTGGAAGAACGTGAGGCCCACACACAAGCTGTGCAGAGGGTTACAGGGCTGGTTCCTGAACGTCTGCATGTACTGACCTGCTCCCAAACAATTAGGAACAAATAGGAAACAAGAGCAAGTCAGGATGAGCCATTTATTTAAAAATATCCCTTCAGATAAACTGTATTTATCACCAACACTGAACTATCTGCTAAATGTCTCAGATATTGCCCAATTAGCTCATTAGAAACAGGCCAGAATTATGGGCATGTCCCTTGGTAAATATTTTCATACCAAGATATCAATATCAGCTAAATATTGTTCAAGTGTTTAATGAATTTAAACACAATATAGTAAATGTGCCATATTGGTTAATTGTGATTTTTACCCAAATCGAAATTTGTCCTCCGTATTTACCCATCTGTACAATGACAACACACACACACACTAGTGGGCTGTGGTACACACGTGCCCAGAGCGGTGGGCAGCCCTAGGCCCGGCACCCAGGGAGCAGTTGGGGTTAGGTGCCTTCACTCATGGCCTAGGGCTTGGGAATCAAACCCACAGCCCTCCGGTCTGGACTGGTTGCCCAACCACCAGACCATGACTGCCCCAGTATCAGGGGAGAGCGCAAACGCAGTTCCCCACTACCAGAAATTATGCAGTCGAGATCCCCACATTTGGGGAATTCGCAAGAGTCAGCTTGAGTGCACACCAGGAACCGCCTTCCTGATCATGATCACCCCTGCCAGGTAAGTATATAGTAGCATTTTGTACTGCAGTGCAAAAAAGAAAAAAAAAAAAAAATAACCAACTTAGTTACTGTAGAGGGCTAATATTTATGCCAGATTGAAAGTCACAGAAAGGCATAGAAGTGGACGTCCTTTGGCCACATCCCACACTGGTGACTGCTTCATTGTAAACAGTGCCCTGCAGAACCACACACAACTCCCAGCACATTTAAGGGAGTCATGTCACGTCAGACCATTCAAACCGTTTACACCAGAGTGGTCTGTGTTCTAGACGACCTGCAAGGGTACCTGACCACACCGCCAGGAACAGGCGATGTAATCTTGCTTGGGCCAGGGAGCATTTATGCTGGATGAGGGACCAGTGGGCCTCTTTGCTGTTCACTGTTGAAAGTCAATTCACTCTAAGCAGAAATGATGGCAACAAACGATGTTGGAGACGTCAAGGAGAGCACTATGCATCAGCCAATGTTTTCACCAGACGAATCTTTGGTAGTGGTGGTGGTGGTGTTGCAGTGTGGCCAGGTTTGTCTAGTCAATACAGAATTGCCCTACACTTTGTGAATGGTACAGTGACGAGCATTGAATGAAGACTTCATAACACCATGAATTCAATCATTGTGCATGAACACAGTCCTAATTTCATCTTCATGAACAACAATGCTCTGGCTCATCGAGTTCTCTTCATTAGGGAACAGCTGCTGGAGACTGGTGTAACTCAATGGAGTGGCCTGGACTTTCTCTAGACCTGAATCAAAAGTCAACTTGAACAGCATGTCATTGTCAATATTGTCATATATATATATATATATATATATATATATATATATATATATATATATATATATATATATATATATATAAACAATATACATGAAACAATATGAAAATAATGAAATAAATATGAAACAAAAAATATATATACAATCACTGGCCACTTTATTAGGTACATCTTGCTAGTACCGGGTTGGACCCCCTTTTGCCTTCAGAACTGACTTAATCCTTCGTGGCATAGATTCAACAAGGTACTGGAAACATTCCTCATAGAGTTAGATCCATATTGACATGATAGCATCACGCAGTTGCTGCAGATTTGTTGGCCGCACATCCATGATGCGAATCTCCCATTCCACCACAACCCAAAGGTGCTCTATTGGATTGAGATCTGGTGACTGGAGGCCATTTGAGTACAGTGAACTCATCGTCATGTTCAAAAATTTGTCTGAGATGATTCGCACTTTATGGCATGGCACATTATCCTGCTGGTGCGGTGGGTACACTGTGGTCATAAAGGGATGGACATGGTGAGCAACAATACTCAGGTAGGCTGTGGCACTGACACAATGCTCAGTTGGTACTAATGAGCCCAAAGTGTCCCAGGAAAATCCCCTCCCACACCATTGCACCACCAGCCTGATCCATCGATGCAAGGCAGGATGGATCCATGCTTTCATGTTGTTGACACCAAATTCTGACCCTACCATCCGAATGTCACAGCAGATATCGGGACTCATCAGACCAGGCAATGTTTTTCCAATCTTCTATTGTCCAACTTTGGTGAGCCTGTGTGAATTGTAGCTTCAATTTCCTGTTCTTAGCTGACAGGAGTGGCACCTGGTGTGGTCTTCTGCTGCTGTAGCCCATCAAGCCTCAAGGTTCAACGTGTTGTGCATTCAGAGATGCTCTTCTACATGCCTCAGTTGTAACAATGGTTGCCGTTCTATCAGTTCGAATCAGTCTGGCCATTCTCTTCTGACCTCTGGCATCAACAAGGCATTTGTGCCCACAGAACTGCCACGCACTGTATATTTTCTTTTTTGGACCATTCTCTGTAAACCTTAGAGATGGTTGTGTGTGAAAATCCCAGTAGATCAGTAGTTTCTGAAATACTCAGACCAGCCCATCTGGCACCAACAACCATGCAATGTTCAAAGTCACTTAAATCACCTTTCTTCCCCATTCTGATGCTCGGCTGGATCTGCAGCAGATCATCTTGGCCATGTCTACATGCCTAAATGCATTGAGTTGCTGCCATGTGATTGGCTGAGTCGACATTAGCGTTGGACAGGTGTACCTAATAAAGTGGCTGGTGAGTGTACGCACGCACACACGCACACACGCACACACGCGCACACACGACAGTTCAACAGCAGACTGATCAGAGACAATCGGTGCAGCTGTATGTATGAAATAATTTCTGTTCATAAAAGAGCTGTGTGTAGCATCTAGCGGTGAGATTACAGAATGCAACCAACTGGGTACCCCTCCCTCACACTCCCTTTCAAAGCATGTCAACATCCACAATGATGTCAGCATCCAAGACTTGTTTGAGTGTGTCAAGTCATGAAGTTACTTTAGATTGATACTTAGAAACTGTATTTAGTTACAGGTTGTAGCTCTTATGTAAAATCATTATTATTCGTTTTTGCTAGTGTTACTTGTTCAGCATTGCAGTGTTTCGTAATGTTTCAACGCTCATACAAGAACACAATATTTTATTCTGGGTGTTTAGACTGGCTGTGAGACAGCATTAGCAGTTGTTCTCCATTTTCAGAGTCCAACACTAGATCATTAGAACATTAGAACCCTGGATCAATAGAACATTAGAACCAAGGATCATTAGAACATTAGAACCCCAGAACATAGGAGAGGTTAGAGACTTGAATAAAAGATTATTAAACATTACAATTGTCTTTTTCATCAGCTACAGGCCGATAGCGGCAATGTCAGGGTTTTTTGGACCAATGCCAAATATAAATTCTAATTTTGCCACAAAAATGTAAAATTACAATCCAGCTAGCTTACATATTAAAAAAAAAATGACACTAGAAAAAATATATTTCTGTAACGATGCCCATGGTCATGTTGTAATTTAATCTACCTGTCCAGTAGAAACTGCACAACAGAGCAATTTGCTTTGAACATGAACTTACTTTATAAATTAGAAAACTTTATATACTGTTTGAAATGTAACTTCAATCTTCAAATCTTGTCAATCAGCCATACAATTATTCCAATCAACTTCACACCATGGTCAGTGCAAACCCAATGCTCTGCCTGGCTCTGGTTACCTGTTGAGCTCAGTTAACACCTGGCTCCGGTTACCTGTTCAGCTCAGCTAACACCTGGCTCCAGTTACCTGTTCAGTTCAGCCAATACCTGGCTCTGGTTACCTGTTCATCTCACCTGTCGAGTCAAGTCCTCCACCAACTAGTGCAGCACTGCACTTTGTGTGCTCTCGCTCTACCACATTCTGTAGCATTGTTTATGAGTTCCAAATTCCCCATGCACCCTCATCTGGGTGGTGTTGCTGTTCCACATGATGGCACTCTGGACAGAGATGATGTTGTTCCCTGATCTGGTGGAGCTATTCTGCCAGTTTGAGGGAATCGACATCCGAATACTATGGAAACCACTGTTGCCTTCACCTTCAACACGTTTTCCAGCCCTTCATTGAGCCCTCTGTATTTTCTTGAGCCTGATGTTATCACTTGGGACTGCTATCCATCACTACTGATGCTGATTGAATAGCAAAGGTCCCACAGGATCCAGTGATTCTCCACCATTTTGGGGACGCGTGCCACTGTGAACTCAGACCTTCCAGCCCCAAATTGGCACAAATGTTTCTGTATACTATGCCAACCACTTGATTCCAGTGAACCATGTATGCTCTGGCTGCTTGGAACAATCCCCATAGGAGGACAATGTACTCCATGGGAAATCCAGGATTTATGCATGCCGAGTACGGGATTCACCAGACCAAGAGCACAGGACACCTCCGAGTAAGTTCTTAAGTCTTCAATTTATTCATTAATTTAAACAAAGTAAGAGTAAAACAAAAGAAAAGGGAGAGGTTTCCAGTCATAAAACAATTGGACAAAGCTATAATGTCTCCTGGACAAATATAAGGAGTTCCCTTAGCAAACACCCCACTGGACTAAACCTTAGTCTGCAGGTCACTCAAGCATGTTCTCTTACAGCCTTCCCTCTTTCTGACCTACACCACCCTTAAATATCCTGAGCCCAGCCATGGGCTACACCAACATATTGGGTAGGTGTGTCTTACAGAGGAGTAATAAAAGTAATAATTTTATACATCATACACTGCAGTGTCTAAACCTTAAATCCAGCTTAGTCTGATGGTCATTGTTAGCGCATTCTACCATAAAGTACATTTTAAAGTCCTATTCCTTTTATCCCCAGGTGTCCTTCTGCAGTGCCCCCTACCCTTACACTGTCATGGGCCCTTCTGACATCCATAAGGGCTGGAGCTTTTCCACCCCACGCTCTTGGTGGGGGCTCCTGGTAAGTCCAGTCTCTGTAACAATATTGTATAGTTCAATGTAATATGGGGCAGATTTCTGACCCAATCACACTGCTAGCATCCTACTGTTATATGGTGATCTTGGGAAATAGATCAAAAAGAGCTAGAAAACATCTGGAAGGTGAAAGCAACAGTTATTCCTGGGGTGTATCGGAACACAAGGGGCTGTGACCCCCAACAATATCTGAGATCTCTGCTCAGAAACAGCCAAGATTCCACAGTCAACCCATAAGCTCCCAGGCTTATGACCTGGACCAAGGAAACACTGCCCAGGGCCTTCAAACTGCTGTTTGAAAGTTTGTTAACTCCTTGAGAAGTTTCTACTGTTAACACCAGATTTTGTATATTCATTTGTATATCTGAATCCAGTCTCTCTGACAGTTGCCAAGATGTGATTGGTTGAGTCTTGCATTAAAAATTATTTTAGAACGCTCATATCTGTGCATCTATTTTCATAGCCTATTGGTGGAAGGAGTTCCTGGCCAAAGCCACATTGGTGCTGTGCCCGACTGACAAACTGCTTCCCTACCATTTATTATGTGGAAGTCATCACAACTTAATTTTATTCATTTGCACATTTAGGGGTGCACGATATGACGATATAAAATCGTGAATAGAGATAACGAGTGGAGAATCGCAGGCGATCTACCAAATTAGAGAAATCGTATAGATCGCCTTTGCCAATCAGCGCAATGACTTTTTTAAATGCTGGTTCCCGCCGAGGCGGCCGACGTAGGGCGTAGGACTGACAAATCACAGCGAACTGTGTGTCTTCCACGCCTCCATGTTGTTTGGAAAAACTAAAAGTGGACAACCATGGCTGAAAGCCAAACTGAGGAGCTGGTAACGAAGAGGAAATTTACCTCTGTAATCTGGAATTGGTTCGGATTTTCTTCCACTGACCAAGACCAAACTTTAGCGATATGTAAGGTGTGCAAAGAACATGTGAAAATGTCCGATGCCAGTACAACAAATTTATTCAATCACTTGAGACGTAGGCATCCTAAGGAATATGCCGAAAGTGAAACAATGCGGGCAGCGGGGGCAGCCGCCTCACAAGCTGCGGCCTTGGTGGTTTATACTTTCACGAGTGACCGTAGCGCGTGACTCCGCGCGCCTCGCGGGAACCCTCGCAAACAGCGGAAGCGTTTATACAGGTACTTAAACTTGCCGCGTCACTCCGCGTTCTTTGCAGTGTTGTCTGAAACGATATGTGGTAGAAACACCCCTCGAAAACAGGAAGGAACATTTACCTGACCAGTTTTAATGTTGCTTTGTGTTTCAGGTTTGAAAAGTGCTGGAATTTAGGCTAAAGTACTTGAAAATGCTTGAAATTGTAACTACTTCGTTTGAATCGTTTCACAACAAATATCTGTCTGACTGAACAGTTCTCTTGTATTATTCCAGGACGAAACATGAGAGAACGTGAAGACGTTAACATTGGGCGTTTTGAAAATAAACAACCATTAAATAATGTGATTAAAAAAAGCGAATTATTTTGAATCATTTCGACTACATGTATAAATATTTAACTTAATTAAGTTTAACGTGCTGGGAAATATTGTATATTTAGTGCAATAGTGCACTTTATCAGTGTCACTCATTAAAATCTGCTTAGAAAGAAAGCATTGTAGCCCACCATTTTATGGATGGAATATCGTGATAAAAAATCGAAATTGTGATTTTATGCAAAAAAAATCGTGCTAAATTTTTTTTCCCATATCGCCCACATTTTACATAGACCTATAAAACGATTTGCTCATTGTTTTGAAAGAAGGTCATAGCTAGCTAGTTTTGGCTATTGAATGTGTGATGTTTTTTTACACACATACAAGAAATGCTAGCCAACTGGATACCAGCTGAGTATTTACATTTAATTTAACCATCAAGTTAAACTTTCTAATACCAACTAATATGCTCCTGATGGAAATCTGGCTGTTACTAAAAGGATATGACTGTTCAGATATGGGCCTTTATTCATTTTCTGATATTTACTAGAGTTCAGCTGTTTATGTCATTGCCAAAGGAAAACTGCTAAATGGGAGGGTACCTTGGATCACAAGGGTCACATTAAATTTTGCAATAATAATAATAATAATAATAATAATAATAATAAATCTGTTTTATATAGCGCTTTTCTTAGTACTCAAAGTCGCTTTACAGTAATTTCACACAGAAATTCACGTACAATCATACACACAAAAAAAGAAAGAAAAACAAAACGGAAAGATAGGGTAATGACTTAAGTGTTATATGCAGACTGGAAAAGGTGGGTCTTGAGGTTATGTTTGAAGGAGTGCAGAGAATCAGAGTTTCGGATGGTCAGGGGTAGAGAGTTCCAGAGGGTGGGGGCAGCAATGGCAAAAGCCCTGTCCCCAATGGACCTGTGTTTGGTAGAAGTAGTAGGAGTGAGGAGGTTGGCATCTGCAGAGCGGAGTTTGCGGGTGGGGGCGTGACGGTGCAGGAGATCTGATAGGTATGAAGGGGCAAGGTTGTTGAGGGCCTTGTAGGTAAAGAGGACGATCTTGAAGTGTATGCGTTGTTTTATGGGAAGCCAGTGAAGTTGACGAAGGACAGGGGTGATGTGTTGTCTGGGGGGGGAGCCGGTGAGGAGTCGGGCAGCAGAGTTTTGAACATATTGTAGTTTTTGAAGAACAGAGGAGGGGAGACCATACAGAATGCTGTTACAGTAGTCGAGTCTGGAGGTGATAAAAGCATGAACTAATGTCTCTGCAGCAGAGGTGGGAAGAGTGGATCGCAGACGCGCTATGTTGCGTAAGTGGAAGAAGGATGTTTTGACTACATGGTTGATGTGAGATTTGAAAGAAAGTGTGGGGTCCATATAAATCCCAAGGTTTCTGACTAGGGGGGAAGGAGTGACAGAGTGGCCGTCAATATCGAGAGTGAGATTTTGGCAGGTGGGGAGGCTGGATTTTGGACCGAAAATAATGATCTCTGTTTTATTACTGTTTAGTTTGAGAAAGTTATGAGTCATCCAGTTTTTGATGTCTGTAAGGCAGCAGGTGAGGGTGGTGAGAATGGCAGGAGAGATGGTTTTTGTGGTGATGTAGAGTTGAGTATCATCAGCGTAGCAGTGAAATTTGAGGCCATGGCGACGTATGATGAGTCAGAGAGGAAGTATGTAGAGAATGAAGAGGATGGGACCCAGAACTGAGCCTTGAGGGACACCGTGTACGACAGGGATGGTGTGGGATTTGTGTTGGTTGATGGTGATGTATTGGAATCTGTCAGACAGGTAGGATTTGAACCAGGCGAGGGCGGTGTTGGTGATGCCGATCGATTCGAGTCGATTCAGAAGGATAGAGTGTTTTACTGTGTCAAAAGCAGCACTGAGGTCAAGGAGGAGGAGGATGGTGAGAGAGCCAGAGTCAGAGGAAAGCAGAAGGTCATTTATAACTTTCAGTAGGGCCGTTTCGGTGCTATGGTGGGTGCGGAAACCGGACTGGAATGTTTCGTACAGGTTATTTGAGAGAAGGTGGATCTTGAGTTGGTTTGCAACGGCTCTTTCCAGTAGTTTTGACAGAAAGGTGAGGTTTGAGATGGGTCTGTAATTATTGAGGTCCTCCGGGTCAATGCCGGGTTTTTTAAGAAGAGGAGTGATGGCTGCAAGTTTGAGAGGTGAAGGTACTGTGCCAGAGGTGAGGGAGGAGTTTATGATATCTGTGATTAATGGAGCAAGGGGAGTGAAGCAGTCTTTGACGAGTTGAGATGGCATAGGGTCCAGGGGAGAAGTAGAAGATTTCATAGTGGAGAGTATTTTGGATAGGTCAGCAGAGGTTATGGGTGAAAAAGTAGATAGCTGAGTGTCAGGTGGAGAAAAGGAAAATGTGGGTTCCGGTTGTAGGGTAGTGGAGGATGCAAGCATAATTTTGCAATAATCTGTACATTAGATTATATATATTATATCAAATTCCAGAGCAATAATTATCTGGCTTACTATTTTCAGTTGCTAATTAGCAATCCTCTGGCCTTAGCTCAAACTTGGTGCTCTAACACCACCAGTCAAATCTAATCTATGGTTGAATAAATGTCTAATGCTTGACAGGGTGCCGCACAGTAACAGGAGGACATTACATTTTAAATACCGGTATCTTCACAATTGACCAAGTATGCAGCAACACTTCCCTAGTAAGCTAAACCGATGTGATGGTGAACAATAGTTCCTGTTTGCTATTCACCCCTATATCTTACACACTGCTCCTTTAAACAATCACACCAACCCCCAGATGGCCTAGATATAGGAACAGGAAGCTGTCATGTCTCCATATGCTGAGATGGCGTACCGAGAGCATGTTTGAATGTGCCAGACACGAGCGAGGTGTGCCCGTTAAGGAGGCAGAGCGCGTGGTTCTCAGGGTTCTTCAGCATGAGACGCAGACAGAAGCGGTGGTGGCGTACATCCTGCGAGTGCAACGTCACCTGGTTGAAGACGTTCCAGAGCTGCGCACGCTCCACATTCCCTATCAGCATGAGTCTGGGCACACACACACACATGTTCAAGTGAAACTGCCTAAAAAGTCCTGAACTGGGAAATATTTTTGGCATATAAAGGCCACAAATTTTTACATGTGATGGGGAAACTAATCTGATGCATCTGATGCACAAAGATGAAGGCAGAACAGATGGCCCAGTGAGACCCAGTGAGGAACAGGGTGATCACTGCTCATCTGGCTTCTCAACATCACTGACTAGGACGTAGAATACATGTATAGATACAGTCATGGGAAAATAATGCATACCATAACCCTTAAACACTACATTTCCATTTATTAGGTCTGAATTATTTAGTCTTCATCAGTTTCAGTAAAATAACCTCAAGTGACAAAACAACAATATTTAATTATGATTTTTTTCCCCCCCAAACAGTAAACCAACAATTAAGGTGGGAGAAAATAAGAGCACCCTTCCTACATCCAGAGTCACAAAGACTAATTACTTACCATGTATGAATCAAATGATTCCTTAATCTTTTAGCTAAATTTAGGTTAGATTAAGCTGTTAGCCCAGCCGTTAGCTTTTAACGTTGTGTAATGTAGTTGGTAATTTTTGCTAATGTGTGTCAACATGTCGAATCCAGTCAAAGTCTTGAATCAGTAGAACAGCATTCGTATCCTTATGCAATTTATTTATTAGACTCCAGCTATCTATACCAGATAAATAAATACACTATACTGTACAAGTGTTTGACTGCTTTCACACACTGGGCGTTTTGATCAAATTTTTGTTTGTGTTTTCACATTCCAAGGTGTGAACATCATGGAGAGCCTCATATTTTACACACATCAGCAAGATATCCTATTTACACACTACATACCTTATCATTGTGATGTTGATAGAAATTATGATATTACTGATGTTAATAAAGAATAGAATGTTAAGAATGTTAAGAATATTCAAGTTATTGTTTATTATACCACAGTTAGTTCCGACCCTACAATGTGATTGGCTGAGAGGCGATCTAGGAGTGTCAATATTACACGTTCTAGCACTGTAACCGAAACTCTCCATGTATTACTCCGCCACATACAGGTAACCTAGCAATGAAGCAGCGTTTACAAGACAAACAGCGCAACTACAAACAAGCAGCAACATTATCAAAATGAATTACAGGGAGTTTGTTAAATCTATTGGCTTCGAAAGCATTTGTTTCGATCTAAAACTGGAGGATGAAGGTATAAATGACCAGCCTGATTCCTCCAATGAGCCATGGTTTGTCACGCTTACAAACAATGATTTAGATGAGCTGGAAATGCAGAGAAACGAAGTTAATACCGTAAAACAAACGTCCTGGGCTCTTAATGTATTTACATCCTGGTTAAAGAGCAACGACATTGCAGTCGATTTTAGTATTATCAACAAAAATTAAATGAATCAGCTTTTACGACGTTTTTATGGATACGTCAGAAACGTGAAGGGAGAGTTATATGGCATCAGCAGCTTCGTTGGTTTAAGAGCTGGACTGAACAGATACCTGAACAAACCTCCAATCAGTTGTGGATGGTCAATAATTGTTGTACTTTATTTTTTATAAATACAACAGTTGTTTTTGTGTATATTTACCTCTATAATATTTATTGGGTAAGGCTGTTCCAGTCAGAGGCGTAGCGCAAAATTCTGGGGCCCCACCGCAAGGAGGCAATGAGGAGGCCCGTGCGTGAGCTAAAATCTAGCGAACGACCGTAGCGCGCGACCCTGCGCGAGCGGTGTAGGCGTTTATACTTTCGCGAGCGTTGCGAGCGTCACTGCAGTTAATATGGCTTTGCAGTGTTGTCCGAAACCATACGTTAACAAATACGAGCCTCTTGTAATTCCAGGACGAAACATGAGAGAACGTGAAGACGTTAAGATTGGGCGTTTTGAAAATAAACAACCATTAAATAATTTGATAAAAAGCGAATAATTTCGAGTATATGTATAAATATTTAACTAAGTTTAACGTGCTGGGAAATATTGAAATGGACCTTGAAAGTGATGTACGCTGTCGCGGCGCGAAGTCGTGCACCTCTCGAATTTTGTAACTTCGCGCGCGCGCCGTGCTTCAGCGCGATCGACAAAGTCATGTTTGCAGGGTTCATACACCTCAACAAGGTGGAATTAAAGCACTTGTACGGCACTTTTAAGGTCCATTTCAATATTTTCCAGCACGATAAACATAATTAAGTTAAATATTAATACATATACTCGAAATAATTCGCTTTTTATCACATTATTTAATGGTTGTTTATTTTCAAAACGCTCAATCTTAACGTCTTCACGTTCTCTCATGTTTCGTCCTGGAATTACAAGAGGCTCGTATTTGTTAACGTAATTTCAACATTTTAATGTACTTTAGCCTAAATTCCAGCACTTTTCAAACCTGAAACACAAAGCAACATCAAAATGCGTCAGGTAAATGTTCATTCCCCTTTTTTGGAGGGGTGTTTCTTTATACTACCACATATCGTTTCGGACAACATTGCAAAGCCATATTTATGTTTGATGCCTGGTGTATATATACGGTCTCTGGTCAGGTAAAAATGTTCTTTCCCCGGTTTTGCAGAAGTTTTTTATTCTCCACTGCCACCTATCACCACCTATCGTTTCGGAGAACACTGCAGCGACGCTCGCGAAAGTATAAACGCCTACACCGCTCGCGCAGGGTCGCGCGCTACGTGGGGCCCCCCCGCAGTGCGTGCCTTGCGTGCCCCTCCCCTACGCCAGTGGTTCCAGTGTTGTGTAAGTTTAGCAGCGAGCCATTGAATGGAACTATTTTAACTGGCGGAGTGTTTTTAATCAAACAGGTCGTATTTTCTCGTCCTCTTTAACTCAAAATCTTTCAATAAACAGCGATAATGGAACTGTGGTATAATTGCAATAATACACTCGAGGTTCGTGCTATAACGTGTAATATCGGCACTGCTGTGCTGCGGTCGTAGGCACGAGGCCGCAGGCCGATATTACACGTTATAGCATTCCCTCTCGTGCATTATTGCGTAAATGTAAGACTGTAATACTATGTATTTTAATTTTAGGTATCAGATAAAAAATTGTCTTTTGGTGTAGTAGGTAGACAGAAGTTGGCAAAGACCACATTATTTTGATCCCAGTAAATAAAACCATTGAACTGAATAGTGTCATTTTTCCCATGACTGTAAAAGACGAGACATACCGTGTTCTAGTCATTCAATGCACATGACCTGGACACAGGATACAATACAGAGCACCGATCTCTTAGGAATGTTAAAAGGTCATTAAAACTTAAGAATGGAAAAACAAAATATCTTTGGTTCTGATCAACAAGGTTAAACAAACAATGTCTTCTTGGACCTTTAACAAGCTTAGACAACAGCCTGAAATCCCTTTGCTTTAAAAACCTGTACGATTCACTGAGTTTAACAAGACCCACCAACTAAATCCATGGGTATCTATTTACCGGATGTAGTCGTAGGCTTTCCGGAAGTTTCGATCCAGAAAAGCAGCGGAGAGCCCGAGGTACTCCAACTCCTCCCGCTTGGTGCGGTCATCGTAGAAGGAGTAGAACTCCAGCGAGGAGTCCACCAGCAGCTCGGCCTCGCCGAAGCGCTGCTCCTCACACAACGCCGTCAGGCAGCACATGAGCAACTTCCACCAGTCCTCACGCGACAGCACGCTGGTCTTACCTACCACAACACATTCATACCAACAAGAACCACAACACAAAGATTCTTTTTAATGCAGCCCTACTGACAATCAAGTGCCGACTTATGCAGTGTGGCAGTAATACAATGGACATGCTAGCTCCTCGTTTAACTAATGGGTGAGTGAGAATGTAACTACCTGTCACGTCCAGGTAAGCCGCTTCCTGGTCCTCGATTTCAGACAGCTTGCTGCGGGACACTTTGATCATGCGCAGGTGTCTGCATCCAGATGAAGTGCTAGCTATGAGACACACCTGAGCTCTCACCATCGCCACCTACGGGCGAGGGCAGGAGGTCACAAATGGCAAGCAGTCGCAGTACACGGAGCGTCTACAGAATTAACCTCATGACAATTCAGCACAGAAAAAAGTAAATGAAAAAGGAAAAATTGAAACGGAAGAGGGGGAGAAGGCAAACCTTGAGCAGCATGGACAGCATGGTGAGAAGAGTGTCTATGTAGTCCTCCGTCCGGCCTTGAGATCGGAGCAGTGTGGAGCGGTGGAGCAACAACTTCAGCTCCTACAGCAAACACACAACATTCAACTCACTACACACATGACATTCAACACTACACACACTACATTCAACCCTCCTCAAAGAACCTGTGCATGTGCTCTGACTCAGCTAGTGCAGTGCCTTATGTAGCATGAACAAAGAGGAAAATGTGCTAAAACAGTGACTTCAGTTCTGTGATTAGTAGGAGCATAGGAGGTTGTGCATAGAACCCGATTTTGGACGAAGCCTAGGCGATAGCTGACTGAGATATTAACATGCAGTCATCTAAATAATGCATGATTTAGCTACACTGGACAAGACCGGGGCAAGTGTGTAAACCTGCTGTGCAGCGGCCGAGTCTTGTGCCAGCGTGTCGGGGTCGTGCATGGGCTCGAGGGCCTGCAGGGCGCGCTCAGGTTGGCCCAGCTGCTGCTGTAGGGTGGCCAGGGCCAGACGGGCCTCCAGGTGGAGTGGCGCCATCTCCACCACCCGGGTGTAGCTCCGCGCTGCCACCTCCGCATGGCCCAGCGCCTTCAGACACTCTGGATGCACACGCACACACACACACACACACACACACACGCACACACGTACGTACAAACACACATATACGTACGTACAAACACACACACACACACACACACACGTACAAACACACGTACAAACACACGTATGTGTACACATTCACGCGCACACACAAATGCAAACAGAAATACATGAACAGTCTGCCACCATAAGATGACAGGGCAACTGTGTGTGAGTATATGTGTGACAGATATACTCAATAAACTGGTGGAAAAGTCAAAAGTAGAGGGGGCAGTTTATTATATATACATTATATTATAGACTGAACTCTATGTACTGTGTATGCAACATGCGTCAATAGTCCGCCATACTAAACTGCTAATGCATAAATAAAAATGTAGGGGCTAGTTTCCGGGACATAAATTAAAGCTAGTTTTTGAGCATGTGGCTTAAGTCAGTGGTGGTTCAGAAGTGAACATTTTCAAATCACACGCAGGCCTATTCCTGGTCATGGTAACCCCAGAGTCTTAAAGAACTGCTAAAGAAGCAACAGGTAAGAAGAGGTACAGGTGGGTAACAAAGTGGTAATCGGCCGAGAAGCAGTAACAGGTCACAGGCAGGTGATGGACAAGCATCGCACCAGCATGTCGGAGCCAGACCACAGCCAGGTTGTAGCGCTCGGAGCAGACGAGGGCGGACAGCAGTGGCAGGGCGGAGTTGTACTCGCCCTCGTCCATGAAGGCTTCAGCCACGTCCAGGTACAGATCGCCCAGGTCCTCGGGACTCTGCTCCATCAAAGACGTCAGCATGGGCTGGAGTCACAGGCAGGAAAAACCCCAACAGGTGACGCATCAGACAGCAGCTCTGCACTCTCCCTTTAGCCTCCAGGGTTATTAACACTGACATCAGTGAAGACAGCAATGTGGCACAGGCCTGTCTGGCTTAAAATACATTAGCCTTGCAAACAATGTCAAAACACATCTGGCATTTGGCAAATAAGGATGATGAATTTTGCCTTGTTTATAATGAAAAGGTTCAGCCCAACATGGTAATACTGCTATATCAAGATGCACCAATTTTAAGAGGGACTGAGTTTAGAAATTTGAGAGTGACAGAGGTGGGACATTTCTTCCAATAGACAAAGGATTGTTTTTAAAAATTGTGCTTGCATCCGAGGGTCGGATGTATTATATAAACGCAACACATTTGTGTGTGCATGTAGACATTATGCACTCACATCCAGGGGTTTGAAGACATGCTGGTGGATCAGACAAACCATGAGCTTCACCCTGATATCTACTGGAACGTCGTCAGGCACCCCAACCTCCAGAATCCGTCCTACAGAGGCAAAACCGGCTATTTTCACCCAACACTACTCTAATTCCAACATTCACTAGAACTGAGGCTTTAAAGTGTTAACTTTGATGGTCTTCTGATGGTCTGAGCAAACTGGGTATATCCCTCTGGATTAAGGAATCTGGATACTGAAGATTTATTAGAGATGCACCCTATTAATTTTTCACAGTGTTTCATTAATTTTGCCCCTTTTACACTATTGCATAAATTATATAGACTAAATGTATCTCTTTCTTGGTTTTGAAGGAAAAAACAATGACAACTGAAATCTACAAATATACACTACCAGTCAAGTTAGGACACACCTACTATATTTTAAATAAAAAATAAAAAAAAAACGGGCCATTCAGGATGGATGGATGGATGGATGAAAACATTCTCAAATAGGTAGAGCACTTTTGAGTGAGGAATTAAATCCATGAATTAAAACTGAGCATTTACAATTGTGTGTGTTGAATGAGTACAATGTATTGTAGTGTATATATTAATATAACCATCTCTTCTACTGGTAGTGTATATATTTATAACACTCCCTCTTCTACTGGTAGTGTACATATTTATAACACTATTTTCTACTGGTAGTGTATATATTTATAATACAACACTCTTTTCTACTGGTAGTGTATATATTTATAATACAACACTGTCTTCTACTGGTAGTGTATATATTTATAACACTCTTCTACTGGTAGTGTATATATTTATAATACAACACTCTCTTCTACTGGTAGTGTATATATTTATAACACTCTTCTGCTGGTAGTGTATATATTTATAACACTCTCTTCTGCTGGTAGTGTATATATTTATAATACAGCACTTCTACCAGTAGTGTATATATTTATAACACTCTCTCTTCTACTGGTAGTGTATATATTTATAATACACCACTCTCTTCTACTGGTAGTGTATATATTTATAACACTCTCTCTTCTACTGGTAGTGTATATATTTATAACACTCTTCTACTGGTAGTGTATATATTTATAATACAACACTCTCTTCTACTGGTAGTGTATATATTTATAACACTCTCTCTTCTACTGGTAGTGTATATATTTATAACACTCTCTCTTCTACTGGTAGTGTATATATTTATAATACACCACTCTCTTCTACTGGTAGTGTATATATTTATAACACTCTCTCTTCTACTGGTAGTGTATATATTTAGAACACTCTTCTACTGGTAGTGTATATATTTATAATACACCACTCTCTTCTACTGGTAGTGTATATATTTAGAACACTCTTCTACTGGTAGTGTATATATTTATAATACACCACTCTCTTCTACTGGTAGTGTATATATTTATAACACTCTTCTGCTGGTAGTGTATATATTTATAACACTCTCACCCTTCTCTCTTCAGCGGGCTCACCTTTTGGCTCATTTTTTTTTTCATCTCTGCTCTTCTCTTCTTCCTCCTCAGCCATCATATCAGCCTGCTCCATGCCTTCCTGAGCAACCACTTCTCTCTCCAGCACAATGCCACAAAACTTAACGAGAGCCTGCACACACACACACACACACACACACACACACACACACACACACACACACACACACACACACAGTACAGTGAGTCTATATAAATCACAAAGTATATTTTTCTTCTTCCACTCACTGGCCCTCTCTCACCTCTAAGGCCTGACTGTACTGGTGGTTGGCGATGTAAAGCTCAGCCGCCATGTTAACACACTCGTGTGTGACGAGCTCGGGGTGACGCAGCAGGGCCTCCTCCATCACACCAATAGCTGAAGGAAGCTCATTGCTCTCGTAGTAACTCCTAATCACACACACACACACACACACACACACACACACACACACACACACACACACTCACACACACACACACACACACACACACACACACACACACACACACACACACACACACACACACTTAACCGAACAACAATTAGATGGCTGAAGACCACAAAACCACTGAAAGAGCATGTCTTACTTGGCCATGTCGCGGGAAAGCTGCATGAAGTGCTCCCCATCAGTAGGGGGCAGCAGACTGAGGATGCGGCGGTAACCATCCATTGCCTGCTTGTGTTCGCCCACCTGTTCGTAGAGGCTGGAGCGCTCCCACAGGTAGCGCACATTACTCTGGTCATACTTGATCGCTGCGCAGAACCCAAACACAGAGCACAGACTAGCATTAAGATGTCACAGCATCAACAGACATCCATGCACAGTCTCAAAAGCATGCCCTGCTGTCCCTGTCAACTCCATCTTTAAAATATGGACAGATATAATGTAATACAGTTATACTGGTTCATCCTGAGCCTCTGTGATAGTCCTGACACTGCACTAAAAATACAGTGATGAAGTCTTGATTTAGCTAAAGACTGTCCTGCATCATTTTACACACTATAAATAAATCTTGTTTATGGGGTTTTTTTTAAATAATTTTTTTCTGAATTAATCACTAGCGATATAGACCTTAAAGATGACTGAGGAAGGACTTAAGAGACTTGACCCAACAACAAATCCATGCTCTATTCAAAAATAAGCAACAGTGTGTGATTTGCGTGATTTGTACATAAAAACAGCATTTAGACCAATAACACAAAACACAAGGATTATTGACACAGGACATTTGGTACAAACCCTCAGTTAGGTTTGAGTGAAATGGACGAAAACCACAGAGAAGAACCACTGGCACATTACCTACAAACACTGTGGACTCCAACATGAACTTCTAACAGTACCACTAAAGAGAAGCTCTCTGACCTTTGGTATAACAGATGATGGCCTGCTTGATGTTGTCCTGCTCCAGGGACATGTCAGCGAGCTTGACCCACTCCTCACAGTCGCTGGGATTCAGGTGTGCAGCAATTAGACCAAACTGCAGTGCCTTCTCCATGTCACCCTGGTCCTCGTAGATCATTGCCAGCGTGGAGAAAGGCTCGTATGCCAGAGGGGCTGGTAGCAAGGACAGCAATGGGTCAACATCTGACCAACACTCTCCACCTCCGTTTAAGGCTCTCCAAACCTAGGCAATACACACTTTGAGGCCTGTTTCTTGAGTTTCTGATTTACTGATCATAAATTTGTTTACCAACTTAGTTTACCAAAAGACAAATTTTGAAATAATTAAATCCTTATTAATCTTTGCAAATAATATGCAGGATAGAGAAAATTATCAGTGTTTTTATTCTAGTCACTTAAAATCCTTGTTCAGGATTTATTACAACCACTCAACAACTGTGTGTGTAACATTAGCTCTAGTAAACGGGCATGCCAGGGTCCGGCGGCACAAGGCAACACACCCTGGCGAATGATCTCCATGCACATGAGGATGGCGTCATCCTTCTCCCCACGGGCATAGCGGATGTTGGCCTCCCCCATCAGCCCTCGGAGGGCACGTGGGAGCTTGCTCCGCGGACGCCTTTCCTGAACACACACACACACACACACACACACACACACACACACACACACGGCCAGTCAGTCACAAGCAGAAGTGTCGATAATGCAGACCTCACTGATGCTGCGGCACTAGAACAAATGCCATACCATATACAAGGCCAAATCATCCAGCTACGGACCGATAACCAGCCTATCCAGGTAGAAGCTCCTATCAGAGACTCTAGTGAACATGCTGAATCAGCATGAGCAAAAAAAGCAGAACTTAATAGCACCACCTAGTCCTACAATAGGGTTGGGCAATATTGAACTTCTTCATACCATCTTCAGATGATACAGCGGTATACTGTATTACCAGGTGGGGGTTTGTGACGTTGTTGCACATCACCCATGTCCTGTTTATATTCCTGTTTTTCAGGGTATACCCATCTTCTTAATGCCCCATTGCTGGTCATGTTTTCAAGTCTCTTGTTCCTAGTCCGGTCTGTGTGTTTCAGGTGTCTTCCTGAGTTTTGCTTTATGTTTGTTTCCCTGTACTAGTCTAGTTCTCTTTAGCTTCTGTCTAGTTTTTATCTAGTGTTGGCTTGTTCATGTGTTCTCCCGTTGTTATTTGGTTTTTTCCTTGTCCATGTTCCTTGTTTTTATTTATCATGCAATGTCATTCCCGTAAATGCTGTCCTTATCTGTATGCTTGATATTTTACCCCAGCCCAGTCTGCCAAATATATTTCTGTTAATGCCCCTAATAAATCTCCCATCTCTATGCACTTCTGTCCACCTCCTTTATACCCAGAATCCCCAGCAATACACAGACAAACAACTTTGAGCATTGAAATGCTGCGTCTGATGAAGATCATGTCAGTGCCATGGACTTGTAGAATAATGACAGTGTGTCCTCGAGAAATCTGTCACGCCAGTGTTAAAAGAGAAAACAGAACATTTAACCGAGAGATATAGTACTAACAGATAGATAGTGCTGACAGACAGCACTGCACACGTGCAAGAATTGATGGGTTAAGCTGTTGTTGCCCTTATAGGTTCTTTCCGTCTCTCCTCTCTCTCCTTTCACACCTATGCCAGCTATGCCAGATTCAGCCTACACAAATTCAGATCTTGACATTTCTGACACCCTAAAATGAACATCATGAATGAGGAATGCATCTTTTAATGGGACGATCAAAGGACTTTTACTTTCTGAACCTGGCATGCTCACCTTTGCATGTCTCCAGTTCGATTTGAATGATAGATGACCCATACTGTACTCTTTGACACCCACAATTGGTCCACAATTTCTTTTGGTTTTATTTCTCTTTTCTAAACAAACTGGGAATTGAACCCACAACCCTCCGGTCATAAGACCAGTTCCCTAACCACCAGACCACGACTGCCCATTTTTATGTCAAATGTGCAGAACTGCAACCAAGACACAGCAAGCACGTTTGCTGTTCTGATCACCTACTCTGATATACTGACGACCATTAAAGACATGATAATCAGTTAGTCTGAAACCAGTGTTAGCCACATTGTAGGGGCCTATGTGGTCATTACTTTACACCAACATTACACGATATCATTTATATTGCAATGTTTTTTTGCTTGCATTTGTCTTGCTGCTAGGTTACAGAGATTAAGAAATATGATGGTAACATTAATGGCCTTTCAGTACCTCATAGGGTAATGTATGGATTGGAAAGGAGACTATAACAATATTTAAAAGGAAAGAAATTCGCTGTAGACATGTTACAAGATAACACATTTCTTGCCGTGCTGAGTATGTAAAATTATGTGCAAAAGAATTACATAAAAAGAATAAACAATAATACATTCACAACCCACTTTACTAAGAAAGTCATTAGAAGCCTCTTATTTTACAGACATGTGCCAACTTCCTGTAAAAATAATTCACCACAAGAACAACCAGGCAGCTGTGTTCACACTCATGAGCTCACACTCAGCTGTTTAATGTGAACTGGTTAAGACAAAACCTAGACTGCCTAGCAATTAACTATATTATGAATTGTAGTGTTTCTAATAGAATTATTAGTTGCACATTGTTGTCATATTATAATTACCTGAAGTTGTGCAGAAATCTCACAGTACTGTGTTATGAAGTTACACATGTGCAGATGCTTTGACAAAGTGTTTCAGATTCGAAAATGTTACAGAAAATGATTCAAGCAGCCATGATTAGTTTCTCTCACTTTAACTTGCTGCACACACCAATGACAATGAAATTACCTTCATCATTTTCTTGTTTTCCCGGTTTAGCTCCATCTCAAGTGCAAACACATCCCCTGGTGTGATCTCACCACCACCATCGACCTCATCATCAGCACCATCTTCCTCTCCAGCATTTCTCCACTCATCATCACCATCATCATCCTCATCCACATCTTCAAGACTCTCCCCCAGCATGGAGGCAAAGGCCTTCTGGACAGACATGCTGACCCCTTCTTCCATACCACCTGCCACAGGAAAGATCAAAGCTCTCAAGAAAAAAAAACAGAGTGTCTCTACACCAGACGAGCAGCTTAAAGCATAACAAGCATACCACATCAGGGATGAAGCATATATAACAGTTGTGGTTATACCATTGTAGTAGAGGATGCATATTCACTCTCTCTTGCAGTTTCACCTGTGACTGACCCCAACACCACCTAGATGACCTTAGATGACCTGTTATCCCTTCCAGAACACCCACACACAAGGCCCACAGGACTGAAGAAACCCTTATCAGACTCACCAGGAGCTTGGTATGAGGAATGATGGCTTCCACCAAGACAGAGGGCCCCTGTTTATGGCCTTTGTTGTTCAGCTTGGTGTATTCCTAACCATAGAGCATTGCATTTGGAACTCACGAACAGCCTTATATCCAAAAATGCTCCAATTTGGCCATGTTTCTTTTAACTCCATATTTTGAGATAGATAGTGGATTCCAATCCATTCCAGAGGAAACAGATTTTCAAGATCAATCCAAAGACACCAAAAATGGAATTATTATAATAAAGAAAAGGATAGCAGTTATAAATAAAGAATACAGGATCAGAACATGGAGCCCAGCAATATGCAGTGTCTGGAACACAACCAGCTAATCATACACTGTGCTGTCAGGACTGGTGTTTGGACATGAAGATTAAATCCATTATTACTGAGATAGTTGATCACCTGAACTCCAATATAGTAAATCAATTAAAATAGTGAGTTGAGGAAGTGGTCTTAAGTCACAGATGCCTTTAGTAAAGTGAATGCCACCAAAATGCCTTACCTAATGTATACTGATTAACCAATTCTTCTTTATTCCTAAATGATACACCCACAGGAAAAGTATACACATTTCAAAATCTGCTGATATGTAAATTTGGCATTTTCTGTCTTTGGTAAGCTTGTGTTTTAGTTGTTTCATTCTTTTGTTCCTAACTGGAGGGAAATGTCTTAACTTAGAATATTCATAGGCATAATAGCTAGTCCCTACTTTCTTGCAACACCCTCAAATCAATTCTTAAATATTGAAGCCTAGCATAGAAGAGTTGTCCTAACCCCCAAAAGAAATGTGCTTGGATTCCGTGGAGGCGTCAACAGTAATGGAAATCCAAGTATCTTAATATCTAAATCAAATCTAAGTATTTATGCTTTTACAAATTATCTTGTTTTCATTTGTACAGTTAGAGTTAGTTCTGTTCTTCGGGAAGTAATTAATATCAATTTTACAGTAGTGCATAAAAGACTGGTCAACGCACACACCTGCTCAACTCTATGAAGCCCTTCCTCAACCAAGTGGATAGTGGTTCTGGAACGGAACCGCTCACATATAGTCACTAAACTTCAATGAACCTTCCAGTATGGCATGGTCACTAAACTTCAATGAACCTTCCAGTACGGCATGGTCACTAAACTTCAATGAACCTTCCCATATGGCAGGGTCACTGTCAGTGCCTGGTAACTTCGGAAATTGTGTGTGGTTTCATTTTGGATCTCAAAATACCATGTATTCCTACTGATACGAGTGGTCAGTTATTCGAGCCTGATGGACCCTAACCCTGAGTAAGGCGCCTTCATTCATAAAATTCTGCTTTGATGCCAGTCTTGATGTTGTGCTCTTATTATTATCACGATAGGATTAGCTATCCCAGCCAAATTAGTGTGATGCATTTTAGTCAGTCCTTTGTTTGCAGTTTAGACTTGGATTTCAGCGCATTTAGAACAGGCACAGGACATGCCTTTATCTATCTATAAATATTTAAACATACTTTTATCTTCCCATTAGGAATTTCCTCCATAAGGCTTTTTACTCACTTTTAATTTGCTTTAATCACTGTAGCTTTGAGTTGGTTAACGTTGGTTTAAATGGTCTGTGAAGTTTTTTGTTTCGTAGGTAACTTCAGTTGTTTTTTTTTTTTACTTTGATTCTGTTAATGAGCCCTCTGAACCTAAGCCAAGTCTTCGACGTTCTGCATTCCATGCATTAATGTTACATTGTTGATATTAATTAATCAATAAAATCTGCAATAACTCAACAAACTAATCACTTTGGCAAAAAAGATTTAGCCAAAAGTATTACGTCACTGCACAGACTATGAATTTCACCCTCATGTAATAAGACTAATAACATTATTTCACCTGTACACGTTATCCAACTATATTTCTGGAATATTACCCCTAAATATACCACATCACGCATTTAAATCCTATAAATGTCTTATTAAAGATTTTATGTGGAATGAGAAAAAAAACCCAGAATCAGTAAACAAATTCAAGCTTCCCTTCCCAGGGATAAAGGTGGCATGGCTCACACACACGCACGCACATATGGTTAACAACACACAATAGTGACGGGAATTTCGGCTCTTTTTAGGAAGTCGGACCTTTTGGCTCAGCTCCTCATAAAGAGTCGGCTCTTTCGGCGAACGTACTTTGTTGACCGGGGGGGGGGGACAGCCAATTCTTGGGAAACAGCTTAGAGCACATATGTCAAAGTCAAGGCCTTTGATTATATATGGCCCCCTGGATGATATTCAATTATTCAACTATTCAACTACTAGAACCGGCCCGCAGGCCACAGCCGCCCGCTGGTGTAGGCCACAGCCGCCCACTGGTGTTTTGCATGCACAAACACTACATTCCCCACAATGCAACGGTAGCCCACGAAGTCACTGCAGCGCGCACAAGCGGCGAGGGTCCGTGCGGTAAAAATGGCGTAATCGCAGTGGCTCCGCCCGTGCGCGAGGGCCTCGGGCGCTGTCGATTCGCGAGATTGTGCACCTCTCGAATTTTGTAACGTTGCGCGCGCCGCGCCTCAGTGCAATGAACAAAGTCATGTTTGCCGAGTTCATACACCTTTACAAGGTGGAATTAAAGCACTTGTATGTCATTTTCAAGGTCCATTTCTATATTTCCCAACACGTTAAACTTAATTAAGTTAAATATTTATACATATATTCAAAATGATTTGAAATAATTAGCTTTTTATTCACATTACTTAATCATTTATTTTCAAAACGCCCGATTTTAACTTCTTCACGTTCTCTCATGTTTCGTCCTGGAATTACAAGAGGCTCGTATTCAGGGCCGGCGCCAGAACATATACAGTGGGGGAGGCGTCAGAAAATTTCGCGTCAGGGCGAGGGGACAGCGATTGCGCCGGCCCTGCTCGTATTTGTTAACGTAATACAAGAGAACTGTTCAGTCAGGCAAATATTTGTTGTGAAACGAAGTCGTTACAATTTCAAGCATTTTCAAGTACTTTAGCCTAAATTCCAGCACTTTTCAAACCTTTATTACTTTATTCATTTAATGTACAGGACATGTTTTCTTTGAAGGAAGTTTGTTTTTATCTGTTTGCTTGTTGAAAATATTGCTTTATTATTTTAAGCATTAAATAATATACACTGTGTTAGGTCTTGGTTCAATAGGCTATGTGCAATCATTTCAATATGTTTTAGTAAACATTGAACCAGTCCGGCCCTCGGCTTGTAGCAAATTTGGTTTTTTGGCCCTCGGTGTATTTGACTTTGACATTCCTGGCTTAGAGCGACATATCCCTGTGGCACCTAGATTATGTCTCTTAGGGAACTAAATTGAAATGCCGAATATTAGTAAGAGAGTTCTGTCTTATAACAGGTGAAATTGTAACAGCAATGCGTCAGATTCTTATGTGCTGGAAGGAGAGAGCCCCTAGGTTTATAACATGGGTGAACTCTTTAATTGAAAATATCAGCTGTCAAGAAATGAAGCAGTAGGCTAATAAATTTAATTTTACTTTAGAGCTATTCTGTTTTTTTTTATTATTATTATTTCCCTAGATTCAAGGGTGGTGCCCAGCAATAAATAATTCAGAACTTATATCTGTTGCTTCACCAACCTGCTGGATGTTTGCGCACTATTCTGGGACTCTGCTTTGAAGTGCTCGGCGTGGCATCATCCTGCTCCACTGCATCATTCTCTTCAGAGCAGTCATCCCTGTCTTCCTAAAATTATAAACACCACATACAGAAACAATGAAAATTGGGCATTCATCTCTCTGGTGTAATCAGATAGGAGTAGTCAGCTTTGTAGGGTTTTATTCTTTTTGGATAGCAGATTTAATATCCAGCATTGGTGTTTTTCCTGTACTAGCAGAAGAGAACAGACATTGAACAGAAAGGAAAAACTTGTAAATGAAGTTCTTCAATTAATGATTACCTTTAAAATCAGTTCAATTAACCTTAAAAAAATTACGTGGTTCATCTGTAACAGATATAACCACTTCTAACTGGCTATTAAACATACAGCGAGCTGCCACCTTTAGCTCCGCTCTCCTTCTTTCTCTCCGTCTCTCAAACTCCTCGAAGGAAATCTTCCCGTCCAGGTACTCGGTGAGTTCGGGTGTGGACTCCGCCATCCTGTCCGGAACCACGGACGTACGTGTGTCCTGCACAGAAGACACTTAGGACACTGCAGCCATGAGACGGAAACTGGAGGACTCTTCATGTACAATAAAACGCTTCATATTATTATTCTTCTTCGTCTTCTTTTTCTTCTTCTTCGTTTCCTGGGGGGCGAATGGAGGTTATACTGCCACCTCGTGTTTGTTGGAGCCAATGCGTCTGCTCTAGTGATGGGCAAAACAGTTATTTTAGATGAACTGAATCATTAGAATCAGTTCACTAAAAAGATTCGTTCAAAAGATTCGTTCACCGAATCGTTCAGTGCTTAGCAGGACTCGGACCCACCTAATGAGGTAATCGCGCTGTCGCTTCGCGAGGTCGTGCACCTCTCCAAGTTTGTAAACTTCGCGCGCGCCGCGTTTCAGCGCAATGAACAAAGTCATGTTTGCCGGGTTCATACACCTATACAAGGTGGAAGCACTTGTACGTCACTTTCAAGGTCCATTTTTATATTTTCCAGCACGTTAAACTTAATGAAATTAAATATTTATACATATACTCAAAATGATTCGAATTAATTCGCACAAATCGCGTACAATTGGAACGACTTGAAATAAAAACCATTTTAAAAAAAGGAATGCTTTCATTAAATTTGTTTTCTACATTCACAAAATCAGTATGGGAAACAATAACCTCTTAAATTTATGCTGCTATGCTCGTTTGTTTAATCTATATCTTTTAAACAAAGTGCGCAGCAAACACGCATCGTGAACACAACCTTTTTGAATAAGGAACCAACTTCAGCCGCCGAATAAGGAGCAGCGAATAAGTAACCAAACGAATCTCAAACTGCGAAGATTGTGGAGTGTAGTGGAGTGTTGTGGAGTGTAGTGGAGTGTTGTGTACGATAAGCCCATCTCAGCAACGCGGTCGCTCTTTCTCACGCTGTACGCACGAACATTGTTAGTTTTTTTCTGTATTTATGATCAAAGCGTATCTAAATCTAGGGTCACGCTAGGGGGACTCATTGTACATTTAAAACTGTCATGAAAGGTGCCAATCATTGTCATTGTAAAAATATGCTTGTGACTCTTTAGCGCAGAGAATGGTCTCCACAGTGGTACTGGAAGCCAAACTCTAAAGAAGTTGCTGGAGAAATATGCTGCCCTTGCCACGTGTAAATAACGTTACCAAAGTCAAGCGGTGGTTGTGGTTGTAGACGAGCTCACACGGGTTGTGAAGCAGGTGACTCTGATGGTCGCGCGGCAGGAATTTGAATTCTTTAAGACTATTGTGGAATGGAAAGCATAACGGAAGTAGCCTATTGCATGATGGAAGAATGATAAGAATAATGTATTGCAAAGACTAATCAGCTTAATAAATGATTAAACGTGTGCATTTTGCTATATTGTGGTTTGCACTGGAGTAAAAGTTGGTAGACAAGTGCGTTCTTAAAAGGATGACAGACATAATTGTGGTGTGTGGAATATTGCAGCACACATGCTCTATATGCAGGAGCTTTTGCTGATATTCAACTTACACATAAAACACAGATATGAATGGCGGTAATGACAGGGCGACACACAAACATGATGGGTGTGACAACGACTACAGTCACATAAACAGACACAAGGCAAGGTAAACTAAATTCTGTCATTCATTCTCTTCCTTCTTACAGATAGAACATGTCAACAGTTATTTCAGTCTGGATTTAGAGCTCATCACAGCACTGAAACGGCACTGACTAAAGTATTGAACGATCTCTTAACATCCTCTGATAAAGGACACGTTTCTTTTCTCATACTGCTAGACCTCAGTGCTGCTTTTGACACCATTGACCATAATATTCTACTTAATAGGCTGGAGACACTCATTGGCATAAGAGGTCAAGCACTCTCCTGGTTCAGGTCCTACCTGACAGATCGTTACCAATTTGTACTAGTAAATAACGAATGCTCAGAGCATTCTAAAGTAAAGTATGGTGTCCCACAAGGATCTGTACTGGGCCCCATATTATTCTCATTATATATGCTACCACTGGGCACTATCAGTCGTAGGCATGGTATTAGCTTCCATTGCTACACAGATGATACTCAGTTGTATATATCTTCTAATCCAGATGATATCACTACAACTCTGAAGATTGAGAACTGCGTCCAGGACATTAAAAACTGGATGGCATCTAATTTTCTTCAACTAAATTCTGACAAGACTGAGGTGCTGATTCTTGGGCCTAAAGCTGCTAGAAGCAATTGGGCTGATATTCCCCTAACCCTAGATGGTTTTTCAGTAACACCTAAATCTACTGCAAAAAGTTTAGGTGTCACTATTGATTCGGATCTTTCATTTGACACACATATATGCAATGTCACTAAGGCTGCCTTTTTCCATTTACATAATATTGCCAAGCTGATGCAGAGAAACTGGTCTATGCTTTTGTCTCGTCAAGATTAGACTACTGCAATAGTCTTCTAATTGGAAGCTCTAAACCAGGCGTACTCAACTAAATTTGTCCGCGGTCCAATTTTGGCAGATACCTGTGACCTGAGGTCCGGTGCGGCTGAGTTGTTGAGTGGGGGGGGGGGGGGGGTCACGTGAACGTAGCGTTGCATGATGGGATGCAGTACACCACGAAGATAGCTCTGTTCGCGTACTGGAATATTTTGCGGAAGTAGTAGGTCATCCAGGTATGTTTCGCGTACTGGAAATGTTCATTTTGGTCACATACTGCATACGGCATACTGATTTGGGGCTCGATCAGTACGCCAGTAGTATGTAGTAGGCTATTTCGAACACAGCCCTGGTTTATACTTGACGCGCCGTTCGCACGGCGAAAATGACGTAATCGCTGTGGCTCCGCCTGTGCGCGTGGTCGTGCACCTCTCGAATTTTGTAACTTCGCGCGCGCGCCGCGCTTCAGCGCGATGGACAAAGTCATGTTTGCCGGGTTCATACACCTTTACAAGGTGGAATTAAAGCACTTGTACGTCACTTTAAAGGTCCATTTCAATATTTCCCAGCACGTTAAACTTAATTAAGTTAAATATTTATACATATACTCGAAATGAATCGAAATAATTCGCTTTTTTATAACATTATTTAATGGTTGTTTATTTTCAAAACGCCCAATCTTAACGTCTTCACGTTCTCTCATGTTTCGTCCTGGAATTACAAGAGGCTCATATTTGTTAACGTAATTTCAACATTTTAATATTAGCCTAAATTCCAGCACTTTTCAAACCTGAAACACAAGGCAACATCATAATGCGTCAGGTAAATGTTCATTCCCCTTTTTTGAGGGGTGTTTCTTTATACTACCACATATCGTTTCGGACAACATTGCAAAGCCATATTTATGTTTGATGCCTGGTGTATATATACGGTCTCTGGTCAGGTAAAAATGTTCTTTCACATTTTCACATTCGCGCCGCTCGCGAAGCGTCAACCATGCGGGGGGGGGGGGGGGGGGGCGACCGTAAGTTGTTGAGCGAGGGTGGCAAACGTAACACTCATGACGGAGTGTTTTTTCAATAGCCCTGAAATAAATGCTCCGGTTTTGTTTTGGTCCGTATCCAGTTAATCTTGAGATTGGGTCCGGACAGGACTGCGTTCGGGTCCGGATCTGGACCGCGGTCCGCCAGTTGAGTACCCCTGCTCTAAACAGTCCATAAAGAAGCTACAACTTGTACAAAATGCTGCAGCTAGAGTCCTAACTATCTATCTATCTATCTATCTATCTATCTATCTATCTATCTATCTATCTATCTATCTATCTGTCTATCTGTCTGTCTGTCTGTCTGTCTGTCTGTCTGTCTGTCTGTCTGTCTATCTATCTATCTATCTCTATCCAGCAACCATCCTACAAATATAAGCCTCAAACCTATCTATCTATCTATCTATCTATCTATCTATCTATCTATCTATCTATCTATCTATCTATCTAGGAACCTTCCTACGTATCTATCTAAGCTTTAAACCTAAGGCTAGGAAATTTGATCATATTAGTCCCACTCTCGCCGCATTACACTGGCTTCCGATTAAATATTGCATTGAATTTAAAGTTCTTCTGTTAACCTGTAAGGCGTTAAATGGACTTGCCCCACAATATCTGAGTGAACTCATTGCTTACTACAACCCATCTCGCCCTTTGCGCTCCCAAAATGCTGGATTTCTCCTAGTTCCAAAAATTTGTAAGACTACAGCCGGAGGCAGAGCTTTCTCCTTTAAAGCCCCCCAATTATGGAATAGCCTTCCAGCTCCAATCCAAGATTCTGACACAGTTCCAATCTTTCTTGAGATTTCTGGTGATCTGAGATGTTGATGCTGTCATCCAGCTGTGTCATGGCATCACTTTCTTTGTGACAATGACTTGACTGGAAAGCAATGTCTCAGTGAGCCCTCATGCCTGTGGTCACCTCTGAACCCCTCCCTTTAGTTATGCTGCTATAGATTAGCCTGACGGAGCCACATGCTCATCACTTGCACGTGAGCTATGTACATTTAAATCAATGGTGGTTTAAATTCATGTCCACTCAGTCTGTATTGTCTATCTTCTTGCATGCCTCCACTCAAGACGATTGGATACAGGCACCTGCAGGCACCTGGGGGATGGTCTGGCTTGCGCTTGGATGAGCCGTTGCCACAAGGGGGTCGTGCTGATGCTGGCCCGTCTGAGGCCCACCGTCTGAGGCCCACCGCCTGCACCGAGGGGACTGAGGCTGCTTGGCCAGGGAACGGGAACCTTGACTGTTGCTGTGGAACTTTGAAACCACCCTGCGACCACGGACTTGTGTTAACGGGCCGCCCAATGGAGGATGGGTTCCCTTTTGAGTCTTGGTCCTCCCGAGGTTTCTTCCTAATCCCCACCCTATAGATAGATAGATAGATAGATAGATAGATAGATAGATAGATAGATAGATAGATAGATAGATAGGTTTGTAGCTTACAGTTTTAGATAGATACGTAGGAAGGTTGCTATAGATACGTAGGAAGGGTGCTAGGTAGGTTATTAGATAGATAGATAGATAGATAGATAGATAGATAGATAGATAGATAGATAGTTACGTAGGAAGGTTGCTAGGTAGTTAAGTATATAGATAGTTTGGATCAAAGCCTGAGGCTTCTCCCCCTTTGGCATGACGATCCACTGCTGGATGGTGGGTAGGTTGGCAGGTAGGTAGACAGAGAAGTAGGTAAGTAGATGGACAGACAGACAGATAGATTTAGTAATTAGAGGGGTTGGTAGGTATCTACCAACCCCATCATCTCCTCATACCCCTCAGCACCTCATCCCTCATACGGTAATTAAAAGAAAAAAACGATAACTAACTGTAACTGTATTACATGTTTAGAAAGGTAACTAAAATGTTCTGAAATTATAGATAGGATACCTTTTGTCTTTGTGTTTGTCAATTTATAAGACTTATATGATATCACCACAATATATGACTCCGATTTAGGCATTTCTCAAAAATTCGGCTTCAGGTTTAATTCTTTTGAACATCTCATTCTCACTGTATCAAATGTATGTTAACAACCTACAAAGCGACACAGTTGTTTATGTTAATTACTATTTACCGCCTCCCTGGTTTATACTCGTTCTTGCAGGAGTTTTCAGGCTTCCTGTTTCATGTAGTGCTGTTGTGATGTTCGTGGGTCGACGAAGGACGAGACACAGAATCCTCCTTATGACTGACGTCACTTTTATTTTAATTAACATATAGCGCATAAAGCACACAAAGAACATGAAACGATCAGGGATACGTGTAAACTTTAGACAACGATGAGCACAGGACACTGCGCGAGCGCACATTAAATAGACAAACCACATAAGCCCCGCGTGATTACGAGACGAGCCACAGGTGAGACGGATATTCACAGGACATAACCGCACCCACGGAGATACACAGACGCAGACGAGTAGACGAAGACGACATAGACACACGCCCAAAACGGAGGGGCCGGGGCCGGTGACAGACGCCCCCACCAAGGGCACTACCTGTCCTGGGGTGCCAACAGGACCGAGTGCCCTGAACTCACGTCGATGGGCAGATCCGATGCGCTCAGTCCTGCGTCTGGGAGGTGACCGCCCTCGGCGAAGGGTCCGCCACGAATCGCCTAGAACACCCTCCCTGGGAAGACAGGGGAAAAGACGTTAGACACACACAACGGAACGTTCACAAACACACAAACAGGTACACTTACACAAATAGGCACAAACGGTAAAAGGGGGTTTGGCAAACATACGGGAAGACTCACAAACACCGGAACAGACAAACACGTAACGGGCACCAGGCTTCGTGCCAGGAGGAGAGCGACCAGTGAGGAGAGCATGGGAGCCGTGGGTGCTGCAGGCACTGCGGTGGGTAGTCCTCCTCCTGCCCTCGCTGCAAACCCTCCACCGGGTGTAGCGCGGCTGGCGGACGTGCCTGGTGCAGCGCAGCTAGACCCTCCCCTCAGTGGGCCATACGGGAGTCCATCCTCACTGCGCGATCTCCCTCTGGACCTGGCAGTGGGAGTGACTTCCTCTTCCTCCATCGCCTCCTCACTACCACGGCTCCAGCTCATGGGCTGCTCCGGGCTGCCACCCCGGGAACAGTCCATCTCGCTACCCGGGGAGCACTCAGGGGATGAGCCCGCCTCCGGGCTCCTCCTCCCCTTCACCATCCCAGCGGAGAACTCCGAAGGGGATGACCTCTCCTCCTCTTCCTCCTCCGTGTATGACCCCTCGTCCGTGCCCCCAGAGCCACCCGAGCACACGGACGGAGGGTAGTCTTCCTCCTCCTCTTCCCCACCGCAGTCTTCGGTGAAGGCGGAGCGCTCAGACAGAGGGTAGTCTTCCTCCTCTTCTTCCCCACCGTAGTCTTCGGTGGAGGTGGAGCGCTCCAACGGAGGGTAGTCTTCCTCCTCTTCTTCCCCACCGTAGTCTACGGTGGGAGCGGTACACACGGAGGAGGGGTAGCTGTTGTCACCATCCTGCTTCTCCTCCTCCCCACCGTAGTCTACGCAGGGAGCGGTACACACGGAGGGCGGACGGTCTTCCTCTTCTTCCTCCTCCTCCTCGCTTGGAGAGTCCTCCTCCCCAAATTCGCTCTCCGGGGTCTTCTCCACCGAGCAAAGCTCGAACGAGCCCACCCACAGGGGTGAGAGCTCCCTGGAGGAAGAGGGGTGGCGCGTCTCCCAAATCCGCAGAGCCTCCTGGCGGAGCTTCTCCGCCATCTCTGGGACAGGGATCTCCCGAGCCTGACGCAGCAGGGAAGCACACAGCGGGTTCTGCTCCATTAGCTCGGGGTTGACAGCGGCATGGTGGCGCTTGGCAGGGGAAGAAGCGTGGCGTCGCTTGCTGGGACGCTGGCCCTTCTTTGGCCGGGTTGTGTGACGTTCTGTGACGTTCGTGGGTCGATGAAGGACGAGACACAGAATCCTCCTTATGACTGACGTCACTTTTATTTTAATTAACATATAGCGCGTAAAGCGCACAAAGAACATGAAACGATCACGGATACGTGTAAACTTTAGACAACAACGAGCACAGGACACTGCGCGAGCGCACATTAAATAGACAAACCACATAAGCCCCGCGTGATTACAAGACGAGCCACATGTGAGACGGATATTCACAGGACATAACCGCACTCACGGAGATACACAGACGCAGACGAGTAGACGAAGATGACGTAGACACACGCCCAAAAGGGAGGGGCCGGGGTCCTCAACGTGACAGCTATCAGCCGATAAGGTGATTGTAGTTTGTGATTTTAACATCCAATTTGAAAATCTATGTGACTTCAATAAAATAAACTTTGAAGCAATTCTTGATTCAATGGGTATCACTCAGAATGTGTTGGGTCCTACACATAACAATCTTATCGTTTGGTATTCACATATTGTGGCACTGCCACTGGTGCATTGGGGTGGTGCATGGAGTACGCTACTCCCATGAGCACTTGCAGCAGTAGAAAGTAATGTTAAAAGAGTAAATGCTTGGTTAAATGTGATAAATTATGTTATTATGTGGTTTGTTTGGCTCATGCATGCTTGTTCTGTACAGTCACTTGTGTTTATTTTAGCACTGTTAAGGCTCATCATGTTCAAGTCATGTTGGAAGAGTGATGACCTAGGTTGAACAGTGTATGAAAAAGGACAACAAGAAAGTCACTAAATTAGGGAAAACATTTGTCATGCTATCTCAGAGCCTGTCAACATGTCAATGCACATTGCCAGCTGTCTGGTCAGCTCTGATGCCCTGTTAGAGTCCTTCTCCCCAATTGGTCGTGAGGAGCTTATTTCATTGGTGGAATCTGCTAAGCCCTTCACATGCATACTAGTTGCCATACCACCCCAAGAAAAAAAAAGCTCAAGAGGGCTAACCGCCAGTACCTTGACAAGCTAGCCTCTCTGAGTAGCTCCGCCAAAAGAGAAGCAATCCCGGCTAGGAAGCACCGGGAAGGAGATAACCATAATGGACCATTTTCACCAGTGATCAAATAGCTGCTGGTTAGGTAATAAGCAGGAAAACCGCATGCGGGAGGATGCACTGGTTAATGTGTTGAGACTGAATGTCTACATGAATGTGTGACTCAATTACCTTAAAAAAGTTTAGCTTTTCACTTGAACTAAAATAGGGTTAGTGTCACGGTGGGAAGGCCTGGACGCCACCAGAGGGCGCGCACACGCACCTCATCTCTCACACGCACCTCATCTCTCACACGCACGCCCACGAACACACAGAACACTCCCGGTCACTCCCCCCATCTCGGTCGCCTGAGTACTGACACCTGCACCTAATCAGTTATGGCTTCTATTTATTCCCACAGGTCGCGCTATCCAGTGCATACCTGTCAAGTGTCCCGTTTTGGCCGGGACAGTCCCGTATTTTACCGCTCTGTCCCGGCGTTGTCCCGTATTTTTATTTTCCCGTATTTGTCCCGTATTTTCAGTTTTCAATTTTTATTTTTTTAAAGCATTCATGTGCCGCTCCAAACAGAATTCTGTCACTAGCCTCGCGAGAACTGCCACCCAGACTACTGCAGATGACAGTTCTCGCGAGGCTAGTGACAGAATTCTGTTTGGAGCGACACATGAATGCTTAAAAAAAAATAAAAAAATAAAAAATAAAACTCGCAGGTTTAGTGTCGACAGTGGGAGCAAACCTGGAACAACAAATCAGAGATGGATTTAACGAGAGAAGGCAGTCCTGCCAAAAAAGCTAAGCGTACGTGTAAGTACCTTGACGAATGGGACAGGGAATTTACTTTCCCTGTAAAGTGGAGCATGAAGGGGCACAGCTACTCATTCTGTAAGATATGTAGCTGTGATTTTAGCAGGGCAGCACGCCTTTTCCATTGTGTCATAATCAGGTCATAATCTGGTGCACTTATTTCCAATAGGATGAGATTGCTCTATCTTTAAATCTTCTATCTGTCAGGTTCTGTGGGATCCTGTGGACATTTTATTGTGAAAAATGGAATCCTGTGGGCACTGTATTTTGAATAGTTGGATCCTGTGCGCATTTTAAATAGTGGAATCCTGTGCGCATTTTGTTTTATTTTGAGATGTGGGATCCTGTGATCATTTTATATTTTATTTTGAGTTGTGGCAACCTGTGGGCATTTTATTGTAAATAGTTGTTACGATTAGCTCCCTCTCCTGTCATTCAGTCGTGTTTTGTTTTGTTAGCCATGTGTGTCCCTAGTCCCTCCTGGTCATTTGTAACCCTGCCCACTCGTTAGAGTTTCATGTGTTCCATGTTCTGACTGCCCATCTGGTTCGACCCATGCCTGCCTGTATGACCCTGAGTTTGGATTTCCTATTAATAAATCTCGCTCTCCTCAGCATTTGTGTCCGCCTCCCTGCTCTGCGCTACGCAGAACATTACAATAGTGGGATCCGGTGGGCACTGTATTTTGAATAGTTGGATCCTGTGAGCACTTAGTTTTAAATTGTGGGATCCTATGAGCATTTTTTAATTTTTGATGTGGGATCCTGTGGGCATTTTATTGTGAGTAGTGGAATCCTGTTGCATATTAGTTTGACTTGTGGCATCTTGTGGGCACTTAATTTTGTGTGCATTTTGTTTTTTGAATAATTTGTCATTTAAATTTCTTTATTCTTATCATAGTGTTGTCCGTTGGACAATAGGACTGAAAATTGTTTGCACTTTATGCTACAGGTTGTGACTGTCCTTGTGCTGTGAGGAAGTATGTTCCTGAGCCCAGCTGATCTTTTTGCAAGTGTGGATGTGCACTTAAATATACTTTGAAATTGATTAAAACAACTTGTGCTGAATTTGGTTCATGATTCATCCATGCATTAAATAACTGAAAGTAACTAAGTAACTTTTACTCAAATTACATTTTAAATGAAGTAATTTTGTACTTTTACTCGAGTAAATATTGAGATGGGTAATTTAACTTTTACTCTGAGTAGATTTTAGGTAAAGTAATGATACTTTTACTCAATTACAATTTTTCAGTACTCTTTCCACCTCTGGATTTTAGTGCCTCTCATGGGGGAAGGAACGATGTCCGTCAGCACGAACAATCTGCCAAGCACAAACGCGAGATGTCCCCATTTGTAGCTAGAAATACCACTAGAAAATTAATTTTTTTAATTCATTTGTAGTTCAAAACATATTTGGGGTGTTTTTTCTTCACTTTTTGCCACTCCAAAGATGTTTTCGTTTCTCCTACAGCCTCGATTGCAGCTATATGCAAATAACTGATTATGCAAATTAGGCGATGACGTCATATACAGGAAATGTCCCGTATTTTTAAATACAAAACTTGACAGGTATGATCCAGTGCTGCGCATTGAGCCTGCACCCTCGCCTCTCGCCGTGGGACACCCTGCTCTGTCTGCTACTTACCTCACAGTTTGCATCTCGTTATCGTTATACTTTTGGTTGGAGTCTTCTGTCGTTTCTGCCTTGTGGCCTGAGTTCTTCTGTTCGTTTTTTTCTCCATGATGGATAATAAAACCGGTCATGCTCAGCCCGTGCCTCCGGCTGTTTCTGTCTCGTCACAGTTAGGTTATGTAAGATTACATTCTTATGTTCATGTCTGTATTTAGTCTGGCAATTTTCAGCTGCAGTATTACACGTTTTGCATTTAAGGCTGCTATTTTTGGACAGTTGGTTGTTCAACAGTAATTGAATACATTTTTTAAGTGGTATCTTTTTATGAGTTTTTATTACACAATATTTACTCTGACCTTTTTGAATCCTGCACCTGACAAATAACACAACAAAAACTAATGCTAGAACTAACGAAAACTAAACTAAAACTTTTTTTTTATTAAAACTATTAAAAACTAGCAAACATGCTCTTAAAACAAATTAAAACTAACTAAATTAGAAATAAAAGTCACAATTAAATAAAAACTAAACTATAATGAAAAATCCCAAACTACTATAACCATCATCTCCTCAACAGAATCATTAGCCAGGCAGCTAGCCAGCTAAAGTCAAGAATGACTGTGAAACCTGCTCTATGCTGCTTAACTAATTACATGACTTTGAACAGGGTGACTATTCCCAACAGGGTGGCAATTACAGACACTTAATGACTGGGCACTCCAACATGACATCACTGTGCCTTCATATTATTATGTCATCAACATTCTTTTACATAAGTGATTCCAAACCAATCAGACATCATGCAGTTACTATGGTAACCTTTAGAGTACCCCTGTTGCTCATTGCTCTACTGGAATAATAATTTCTTCGTTTTATTTTTGTTTCCAGCCATTTACAGTCTTTATGAGAAGCAGGAACACCAGTGTCTGATAGGCGGACAGCACCACTGCTCAATCTGCTGCAAAAGGACTGGGTAGGGTTAGTGATTGTATTAGTAGTGGACCTTTGAGATTGTGTTTTTGCTATGCAGTCTCATCTGACACACTTAAAGGTGAGAACAGAATGATAAACATTGCAATCCACATTCTCAGATCACAGCTGTCCTAAAAGCCAATATGTGGTTATAAGAGTAGTGATGGAGTACTCTGCACAGCAGAAGACGAACACACTGATGATGATCAGTGGCTGTCTAATCATCTCCTACTGTCAAGCACAATACATCCACAGAGAGCTGTCAGATCAGATCAGATATGGCACTAGAGGAGGTGTGTGGTCAGATCCTCTGAAACTGTTAATCAGCAGTTCATGTTGTGGACGACTGCAGAAGCCAGTAAGGCTGGCTACAGAATCTTACAAGGCAGCTCCATGTGGGCAACACTTATCATCTCAGGATCCATGGGAAATGAAAAGGATTTAAGGATTAGTCAACTAAAATACATATCCTCATGTAAGAATCAAATGTCATTGTTAGATGTCATTGTTAAAGTCCTGGGAAGAGTGTTATCCTAACCCTAACCCTAGAGGGGCAAAGTAGACAGTAAAAGTTTTTTTTTTTTTTTTTTGCATATTTAAGTACTTAATGATTCAATAAAGATGTTAGGGTTAGGGTTGATTAGGGTTAGGTCGGGCTAGGGTTAGTGGAAACTCATTCCATCACCTGGGTGCCAGAACAGAGAGGAGTCTTGTTGCATGTCTTCTTGGTGTCTTCTTGGTGTCTGACTGTGGGTCAGATTGAGCAGTACCTGTTAATGGTTTGTAGCCAAGCATTTGTACTTTAAATCTGATGCAAACTGCTACAAGGAGCCGGTGGAGGGAAAGCATCATGTAATGCCATGGTTACGCATCAGGAAATTAGCTGCTGTGATCTGATGGCACAGAGAAATGGTTTTACACTTGTTGTGGATTCCTATGAATACCTGAGCAGTCTGGATGAAGCATATGACAAATTCAAGATGTAGTTTCTATTCTAACCACTAGATGCTGCTAGGCTCCTACTGACATAGTGATCAACATGAGTCCTTGTGAAAGTGAGAGAGAGAACGAGAGAGAGTTGACAGTCACTTAGTTCACTCTAAATGTGACCAAATTAGTTAAAATGTAGAACATGGGGGAAATAAAAATAAACAAATAAACACATATAAACAAGACCAAGAGGGTCAGCTGTGTTTGGGTTTCAAAACAACAAGAATTCTGCTGATATCATTAACAGCAGTCACAACAACAGAGAGATTTTTATGGCCGCACAAATTGAATTTAAATTGAAAATAAGACTGAGGTGATTTTACTGCAAGAAAATGAATACATGTAGCTAATGCATGTTCACTTCTCAATGGTGATGCTGAAGCAGACACCTCTCTCTGAACACATGTATCGAAGAGGACAAGGTTAGTGCTAGATTAATTACACCTCTGATAAAATTGTCTCAATAGGATCCTGAGCACTATTAACCAGTAAATAAATAAACCAAATAATGCACTAAATTGCCAAAAGTATTTGCTCACCTTCCTTGACTCACATATGAGCTTGGAATTCACTGAGCACCTGAAAGCAATCCGTTCTTTCACAAATGTTTGTTTAAAAAAAGTTTGCATGCCTAGGTGCTTAATGTTATACACATGTGGCCATGGCAGTGATTGGAACACTTGATTCCAATCATTTGGATGGGTGAGCAAATACTTTTGGCAATATAGTGTATCAATTAGAAAGCAGAACTGATTTTTTTCATAAAATGTTTAATCAATAAAACATCCATCCATCCATCCATCCATCCACCCATCTATCTTGTTAACATCAGATGGAATTAAACTCCCTAATCTGAAATGAGGGAGAAACATTAAACATTAAAAAATGTAAACAAATGTAAAAAAAAACATTAAAAAGCATTCCTCTTGGGTCATACATTTGGTGTGAAATTTGGGTGTAAAATGTGTAATTTGGTCACATTTTATATTTTGATGCTAGGTATGCATGAAGTAGCATAAAGTCATATTATCTTAATTTAATCTAAAATTGTGGTGAAGTACATGAAGTACACAAAGTTTCCAGAGGAACAGGATGTTTGGACAGAGGTCCTTCATCGGCTGTGCAAGGAAAGTGCTTCTCTACATATATCACTGGCATGTTGTCTTGTGAAGGCAGTTTCTCAGACTTTTCTCACACACCTTCACACGCACATGCTAATGCCTAACCCCAACCCCTAATTCCACTTCTAAAGTGATCATGATTTGATTTTGGTCTACATTTCTTGGTTGATTTGAAATAAAATGTCAACAAACAACTAATACATCTTTAAGTGATTAAGCTGCTTATGTGAAGTCATTGTCATGGTAACATGTCATTGTCATGGTAAACCCAGCATCAGCCTGCCACAGGAGCTCTGGTTATAAAAATGTCCCACTGCTCCTTTCACCACATGGCAGCCATCTAACCATGATCTTTAAAAGACAAAGATATGGACATCTTGTTGCACAAAAAGCAACGGGAATGAGGTTAATCAAATTTTGAATTGTGTAGGCCAGTGTTTTGCACTGTTATTTAAAACTGAACTACTGCTACTGAAGATGGTCACATGTACCTGTTATTACTCTGCTGTTGAACAGGAAGCAGATGAGAAATGCAGCAAAAACAAAACTGAACTGAAATGACAGAGGCATCCAAAGCATGACATGAAATTGTTGGTACAGACTAGTACAATATATAAGACCCTAGTTTTGATCTGCAGCTACAGATGTAGTCACTGACTGATGTATTATAATTACTTCACTGTCAGAGCTGTGATATCTTTGACACCACCCAACCACATGGGCAGTGTTTCAGGAATAGTTTTTCATCGCTGGGTGATTGAGGACTGATGTAAGATTTAAGGGGTTAGAGTTAGGGTTTAGGGTTAGGATTAGGGTTAAGATTAGGGTTTAGGGTTAAGATTGCAGCCTGGTGTGTATGGAAGCTTCAAGGTCTAATATTCATGAAACAAAACCAAACAAAGGGAGTTGACCTGTCTTCACAGCTCACAAATCCATCAGACCATGAAATAAACCACAAATGAATGAGTTTTTTCTGGGTTACGTGTTTCAATGTACAGAAACCAACAAAAACAAAAATTCATAATTTTAATGACTTGGGCTAAGGGTACAAATGCCCTTACAGTTCTCATTTTAATGTAATAAGGTGAGCTGGGCTGAGTGGTATACAGTGAGCTGGGGTGAGAGGTATATTACATTTACATTACATTGATGGCATTTGGCAGACAACCTTATCCAGAGCGACTTACATTTTTATCTCATTTTTAATTTATTTTTTATACAAGTGAGCAATTGAGGATTAAGGGCCTTGCTCAGGGGCACCTCAGTCATGGCTTCAGGTCTGGGGATCAAACCCACGACCCTCGGGTCACAAGACCAGTTCACTAACCACCAGGCCATGACTGCCCTGGCCATGTATATGGTGAGCTGGGGTGAGTGGTATAAGGTGAGCCAGGGTGAGTAGTATAAGGTGAGTCAGGGTGAGTGGTATAAGGTGAGCCGGGGTGAGTGGTATATGGTGAGCCAGGGTGAGTGGTACAAGGTAAGCCGGGGTGAGTGGTATATGGTGAGCCAGGGTGAGTGGTATAAGGTGAGCCGGGGTGAGTGGTATATGGTGAGCTGGGGTGAGTGGTATAAGGTGAGCCAGGGTGAGTGGTATATGGTGAGCCAGGGTGAGTAGTATAAGGTGAGCCGGGGTGAGTGGTATAAGGTGAGCCAGGGTGAGTGGTATATGGTGAGCCAGGGTGAGTGGTATAAGGTGAGCCAGGGTGAATGGTATATGGTGAGCCGGGGTGAGTGGTATATGGTGAACCAGGGTGAGTGGTATATGGTGAGTCAGGGTGAGTGGGAGTGGTATATGGTTAGCTGGGGTGAATGTGATATGGTGAGTGGTATAAGTAAACTGGAGATGGGTCACATATAAAAAATAAAACATCGACATCAACATTCCTTTGATAACCCTAACCCTAATGTAACTTTCATTATCCCTCATGTAATGTAATCTGTTTCTTCAGTTTGAAATAATTGTGATTTAATGTTTCTACACTTGAAACAGATAGTGATGGTGGCAGTGCTAATGAAACTGATCAATGAATAAACAAACAAACAAACATGACTAAGAAATCTTTTTGTCCATTGACCTGAAAACCAGTTAGCAGTACTGGAAGGGACTTTCCTAGTGACAGATGGGAATTTATAAAGGGACAAACAAGAAAAAATCAGGCTGTGAAACCAGCTGGACGTCACGTCTGCCCTCAGAGTTGGTGGATGGCTGTACGCTAATGTTGGAGAGGACGATCCAGTTCTATGGATCCAGTTCTCTGTGTTTTTAGTCTTCCAGACGGGTGCACCCCAGAGCCCCCAACCAGGACGTTGGTTCTATCTCTTACACAAACAACCCGCTTTATTTAACACTCAGAGTGACTTTATGGTGACTAGTCTTTTGGGTACATGACATATGGAAAAGTCAAACCATGAATAAGAATAATGAATAAGATTTCAAAAGAATAGTACAGCTTAGATTATCAGCTTGGTTTTACATTCACATTTACATTTGGATTTACATACATTCCACTATGTGGAAATGTCACCTACTGTATGTAACAGACATGCATCTTATTAGCCAACACAAAGTGAATGAACACAAGTGAATGAACACAAAGTGAATGAACACAAAATGAATGAACACAAAGTGAATGAACACAAAGTGCTGACCTCCACAAACCTCCAAAAACAATCTGATCAACATTATAATCAATCACCCATAACATTTGCTAGACTTTTAATCAAGGTTGAAGAACTGCAGATGTTGGCTGCAACATGAAATTATAAATGAATTATAAGATCTTTCCTTGCCAACAATCTTGGCAGAAAACAGCCTGTTTTTTTCAGAAACCACCAACACAGAGTTCATCAAAGAGGCTGGAAACTCTTACTAGAACTTGATTTCATGGTCAAATGAGACCAAAACAGAGATTCTTGGCTCTAAAGACCACTGAAGAGTGTGGTGAGAAAATGAGTCTGTCATTGCTCCTGCAGAATTTGGTCTTGCAGAAAACTTTCTTCCTCACTGTGAAACACAATAATGGTGAATATCTGGTATTTCCTGACTGTTTTGCTTATGAGGACTCTGGGAGTAAGGACAAAGAAATGTGAAGCCTGAACACTTTCTGCAGTGTCTCACATTCCTCTGGCTAAATGTTCTCCCATGTCAACAAACATTTCAAGAGAGCCCACACATCATTCTCATATTGAAAACAGCAGGAAGTAAAAAATTTAGCACTGCTAACAATTGTTTATTTTTACTGAGAAAAAAAACAAGAAATAGTATTAGAATAAGAATGGAGATGTTTGTTGATCTGTTGAGTATAAAAAGCTTTTAACATGATTTTTAAACTGATCTTTGTTTTGTTTCACTCTTCTTTCATTGCACATGTTAATTTGGGAATCCAGCGCAGAGATGCTGGAGGGTATGATGTAAAACTCTCTCAAATACTCTTTCAGATGTGCTATAAGATGCTGTGAAAACCCTAAACCATAACACTTGCCCTAACCCTTAATCCCTAATCCTAACCTAACCCTAACCCATTGCTAACCATAAGCCTAACTCGAACTCTAACCCTAACCCTAACCATAGATGCAGGAGGCCTAAATCTGGTCTATGTTGTCTGTTGCAGTCCTCATCTTAAGCAACAGCAGGTGTGACAGTATGTGGCGACTTTTGATTGGTTCATGGTGGCAAACCCTGTTCATAGACAGGATAAGACTAAAGGAAATCTGGGTCTGGAGTTGAAGAGCTGTAGTGGGGCTGAGTGGAGCTGGGTGGGGCTTAGTGGAGCTGGAGAAGATCTGGGTGTGGCTTAGTGGAGCTGGAGAAGAGCTGGGTGGGGATCAGTGAAGCTGGGTGGGACTGGGTGGGACTTAGTGGAGCTGGAAAAGAGCTGGGTGGGGCTTAGTGGAGCTGGAGTAGAGCTGGGTGGGGCTTAGTGGAGCCAGGTGGGACTGGGTGGGGCTTAGTGGAGCTGGGTGGGGCTGGCTAGGGCTTAGTGGCCAACTGAGAAGTGATGAGTAGAGAAACCTCTCTATTGGTCCTATGTGTTTTCTCTCTGTTTCCCTCTCACTCTTCCTCAGTCTTTCTCTATCTCTCTATTCATCTATTGGGAGCGGTAGTACTTGCTATGCTGCATTTCTGTTATTTATAATGTAATATAATGTTTTTTTTATGTGTATTGTCTTATTAGGTTCTAATTGTAATGTGTAACTAATTGACTTGTATTATGATAATAAATTCTGTGTTACCTTAAACTGGTCTGAGGCTCAGCATTTCAGATAGCATTCCGTATTATAAAAGTACCGTAATGTAATATTAAGTAGTCACGTAATGTAATGTAAGTACTCACTGACATTTGTAAATCTGGCTCTCTAAAGTATGCAGTTAAAGTTAGAAGTGCTTTGGTAAAGTCACCCCCCCCCCCCCCCCCCCCCCACACACACACACACACACACACACATACGGATGGCAAAGTGATGGCGATTGAAAGTGTTGTGTAAGGGTTAGTGTTGTGTTAGTGTTGTGATTGGCCTAAGTTGTGAATTAGGGTTAGGATTAGTGCTGTGTTGTGTCCTGTTAAGTTAGGGATAGGTTAGCAGCATCATAGTGGAACTGCAATGACACCACACCACACACAGACACTCACACACATTCAGACACTCAGACACACAGACACACACTTGTGCATATAGCGACATGGATTCCCTTTGTTCTGGCTTTTGTGGTTTATGTAGAAAATGGGTCCATTGTTAAATGTAGGCAAATTCTTCACTGTTCTTAAGAGTTTTCTCTCTCTCTGCCCCCCCTCCCACACACACACACACACACACACACACACACACACACACACACACACACACACACACACAGGAATCCTTTTGGAACCCCCTATCCTAATTGTTACCAGATTAACTATGAATAAGTACTAAGATCTCACAAGTAGTGATAATTGCACCTTTTTTCCTTTGAAAAAAAACTGTATTATACAATCTGTGAATAATACATCACACTGTACTTTTATATTTCATATCGGACATCTGATCTTCTGCCAGTAATATCTGTATTATTGCATTCAACACAAACATCTAAAACAGTTTGGGATGGGGGGGGGGGGGGTGAATATTATATGTGCCAAACACACACACACATACACAAACTCTCTCTCTCACACACACACACACACACACACACACACACACACACACACACACATACACAAACTCTCTCTCTCTCTCTCTCTCTCACACACACACACACACACACACACACACACACACACACACACACACACACACACACACACACACACAAACACACACACACACACACGCTGTTCTCATATAGTATTTGTAAAGGCCAGCACTGATTAGATGTAATTAGCCTTGTTCTGTGAACGGAGATTGGTGAAGAACTGCTGAATCTTCCCACTGTGTCCGTGTATCCAACCACCAGCCTGAGAACCCTGAATTAGATCTGTCACTGGATGTGATTTCCTTCAAAGGGAAACTTAATTACAGAGGAATATATGACCATTTCTTAATAACACTGGCAGTGTTCAACAGTCTATTCCAGATATCTGCAAGATATGCTTAAGAAAGAAACTTTTGACAAGTTTGCAGGTGTCTAACCTTAGTCGAAGTCTAACCCTATTTTAATCAATGTACACTTCTGTACAATTAGAGTCAATATTGGAAAGGTGCAGAATCATTTTGACTGGCATAGAATGGAGAAGGTTCCACTCTAGTCTTGTGTGGGTCACAGGGATGGGTAAAGACCAGTGCCACCCCTAACTCTATCGGTTAACTTGGGTCACAGGGATGGGTAAAGACCAGTGTCACCCCTAACTCTATCTGTTAAGTTGGTGAACTACTCAAGATCCTCCACACATCCAGCAAGCAACTCCCTCTCTGAGCTTTTGATTATCTCCCACTATTCACATCAAGACACAAACAGATCTGATATAGTTGTAACAACTGGGACTTCTGCCTTGATGGGTGAATTGCATACATGAAGACAGAAGACCCAGCCAGGGATGGTGTGCACTACATGGTGATCAGATTATCCAGAAGTAACCCAGGGCACTAGGAGGAAATAAGCCACAATGCTGGATTCAAAACATTATTTTGTTGGTTTTGTTTCTTCTCCTGTTGTGAAGAAGTGATGCCCTATGAGCATCTGCTGGTCTCCTAGCAGCATGTGTGGGTGGAGTTCTGGACACCTGAGTCTAATCTACTTTAATCTAATCTAATCAGGTGGCAACACTTTTCATTTCCACCCACAGAAATTAATTAGTACTGGCCAGCCTCCACACAAATGAACAAAACCATAATGGATAATATGAGACAAAATGGACAGGCAGTGAGAGACAGAGAGATGGAGAGATATGAAGAGAGAGAGATGCTTATTTAACAAAATCTTTGTTTTAATAGATTTAGTCTGTTTAAAAAATAGGTTAAATTACATTGAGAAGTTTGAGGGCAGTTGTAATGAACATTCATCTCCTAAGGATTTTGTCTAGGAAAGGAATAGGGAAATTATTATTTTAGAAAAGGTCTTTTCTTTTGCTTTTTCTGAGCCCCAGATCCTGTTGCCCCATTGCTGTCCTAAGATGTGCTGCATTATTGACTGCATTTAATGACCTGCTGCGTGTGGTCTACAGTCAGTGTTTCACCAAGCCAAAGAATGTGTTTCATGTACTTGCACCTGTGGAACTGTCTGTGCAATTCCAGCGCCACCTGTGTGTGACATTTGCCCCAGACTGTTAACAGGAGTTTGCGCTGAAGTCAGTGTTGTACTCACAATATGCTGGAGACGCTTTTCTAGTTTAGGAGCCACAGCCTCAGGGGCCTCTGTGGTCAACAGGAGAAACTTGGTGTTAACCTTCCACGTTCTGTTTCCTGTTTCAGTCCTTGGTGTTTCTCCATCTCCATGTATTACCTCTTTTTAATATTGCAGTCAACGCTGACAGCTGCGTCTCACATGACTGCTGTTACATTTATCACTAGGGTGGGTTTCTACTCCGTTATCCGTCAGGACGACATCCCACCGGAAACCACACAGCTCACTTGTCTCCATGTGCTGCGCTTCCTAGCATTTGGACTTAAGAACATCTGCATACACACACACCCACACCCACACACACACACACACACACACACACACACACACCCACACCCACACACACACACACACACACACACACACAAACCTGCTCACTGAGCTGCTCAATGTAACACATAAGACTGTTACTCTGACACCTTGTTAAGTCATCCTGAGCTTTACCAAAGCAATCGACATGTTTGTTTGTTCTATTAATTCATATTCACGGTTGCTAAGGTCACTAGCAGGTCACAGTAGTATCACTAGTTTAATTAACATAGCAGTGTTACTAGTGTAACACAATAGTGTTATGAGGGTTATTATCTTTAATTCAGTCCCATTCAACATAGTTCATTACACTTCTCTACCGTTATACTACTACAGCTCTGCATCTAACCCTAACTCCATATCTACCCTTAACCCTAACTCTACATCTAATCCTAACTCTACATCTAACCTTAACTCGACATCTTCTAAGTTATCGATGTTCAGTGAGAGTAGATCTGAGTAGCTCAGTGTGAAAATATCCAACCTTGCCTTGCAGCCAAGAATACCACCGGGACGTTCACCAATTAGCAGCCAGGACTAGCCCCAATATGTTCACCAGTTAGCAGACGGGACTATCACCGGGACATTCCCCCAAAGGTCAAGGTATGAATGGACTCTTACAGTTCATGGAGAAGCTTCTGGTGTGATAGTGGTTGATGCTGGGTCAGATTACTGTAACATCTGTGTTGCCAGTGCCCTGGAGAAGAGCACCATGGCCCGATGGGATGACCACACCCTTCCCGGATGATATTCCCGGTGGAATTTGAAGATTCACCCCTCCCCTTTAGATTCACTTTTCCCCTTTAGAATCACCCCTGCCCTTTAGATCACCTCTCCCCTTTACAATCACCCCTCCCCATTAGACTCACCCCTCCCCCTTAGGTCTGAAGTAGGATACTCCTGCTCTGCCCTCAGATTGATTGAAAGGGAGCACAGGGCAATTAAGGAGACATTCACAATAAAAGTTCTCAGCCCAGATACTGTAACTGACTGAGGCTGTGGACCTGATCTTCACTGTGTGGCCACCACCATCTCTTTTCTCTCTGTCTTTCCCTCCCCTTATTATTGCTTCTCTCTCTTTAGAGAGAGAGAGAGAGAGAGAGAGAGAGAGAGAGAGAGAGAGAGAGAGAGAGAGAGAGAGACAAAGAGAGAGAGAGAGAGAGAGAGAGAGAGAGAGAGAGAGAGAGAGAGAGACAAAGAGAGAGAGAGAGAGAGAGGAGCAATATCTGTATACCTTCCAATGAATCAATGACTGGGATATGGGAATGCTAGGATATTTTAACCTGGTGTCTCATACGCCAGATAGAGTCACAGGCTTTTTGCAATAGTTCTTCCTCTTTAGAACACACCTGTCAATCATCAAGTCCTGGCCCAAAAGAAAGAACAGCATTAAAGCATTAAGTAGTTTCAAAGTGATGAGCAGAAACCTGACACACTCTTATTGCAAACTGATTCATAGAACCTGACCGTCCTAACAAAGTGTTTCACAATACCTGAGTTCATTGTTATAGTGAAGTGATGTGCACAGAACCTGACTCACTCTGCTACAGAGGTGGACATTCCAGGTTCAGAAAGTAAATCTCCTTCCCAGGATTTTACTTAAGCTTGCTGGATTTCCTAATTAGTGCAATCCAGATAAAATTAGTGGAATTAACACAATCCAAG